>NC_142013.1:1361081-1546081 GCF_049901735.1 Notechis scutatus | reverse complement strand
CTCCCCGTTCGCCCCCTCCCCTCCGTGCCCCTTTTCTTACTCTGACCACAGAAACGGAGACCTGGTTCTGGAGACACTTGGGCAATTCCCACGCCTTTGGGAACGTGTCGTCTTGGGCAACACTCCTGCGAGGCAAAACAAGGCCCAATTCAACTTAGAGGTTGCTTTCTTACTGTTTTTAAACGTTGCGCTGTTTTTTTTTATTATTGCCTTGACCTGTTTTGGGAAATTTTGAATTGAAACACGGGTAGCCCTTACAACAGGCTCAAGTTCAACTCACTGGGAAAAAAGGGGACTTAGGGCCATTTTTCACACGGAACGACCGTCGCACCGTCCCGGTGGTCGTGTCGAGGACATTTCCCGTGCGTGGGAATGGTGACCCCATGTTGGGTGGGGTGGGGTGGGGGTCACCCAAGGAAGAGAAGGACCCCTGAATGCAAACGGCGCTTCCTCACGTGAATAACGTGGCGTGGTCGAAATGGGTCTGGCGTTGAAGCTCGGAATTGGCGTAGCCGTGGAAGATTTGCACCGTTTCCTCGAAGGCGTTGCTGATAGGCAGCTGGTCCTTCCCCGCCCACACCTCCATCCCCGTCAGGACGACATGGAGGCCGATGTCGTTGTACACCTGCCAGGGGAGAGGGAGGCGTCACCGTTCTCCGACCTGGGTGAGAGACGAGTCGCTCTGGAAGTGGACGGATGCCTGATGGGGAGGGGGGGTTGGGGAAACCAGGGGCCTTTTAGGAACTCCCAGAATTCCCCAGCCAAGAAAAGATGGTTTGTCTGGGAGGTAATGAGGTCTCCTGCCTTCAGGTCCAGGGGGTTGGACTAGAAGACCTCTCAGGTCCCTGGCCAGTTCTAGGATTCTATGAGACAGGGAGATAAGGCACATAGGAAGGCAGATAAAATAGAGAGGTAGGTGGGTGTGTGGGTGTAGATAGAAATAGGGAGAATATGTGTGTGTGTGTGTAATAGATAAGATAAATGATAGAGATAGATAGATTAGATAGACAGAAGATAAAAGTTTAGATAGAAGACAGAAAGATAGATGATAGATAGATAGATAGATAGATAGATAGATAGATAGATAGATAGATAGATAGATAGATAGATAGAGAGAGAGAGAGATAGATAGATAGATAGAGAGATAGAGAGATAGAGAGATGATAGGTAAGATAGACAAACAGACAGATAAATAGACAATAGATACAGTAGATAGACATAGAGATAGACAGATGCATGATAGATGATAGATAGATAGATAGATAGATAGATAGATAGAGATATGATATAGATTAGATAGATTAGAACGAGAAAGAGAGACATACAGTAGATAAATGAGAGATAAGAGATATAGATAGATAGATAGATAGATAGAAGATAAAAGATTAGATAAAAGACAGACAGACAGACAAATAGATAGAGATAGATCATAGATAGATAGAGGTAGACAGACATACAGTACATAAATGATCGACATAGATAGATGATAGATAGATTAGATAAGATAGATAGATAAGATAGATAGATAGATAGATGATAGATAGATAGATAGATAGATAGATAGATAGATAGATAGATGATAGATAGATAGACAGAGATAGATATATAGATGGGGATGGATAGATGGATGGATGGATGGATGCAGAGGTGCTATTCAGCCAGTTGGCACCTACTCGGGCGAACCGGTAGCAAGAATTTGGCGTGGGTTGCCGAACCGGTAGCAACATCTAGCTGGCCACGATCCCAACCTGGTCGCCCAGTTTCCGCTCACTCGCTTGCCCCGCCCACCCGATGCTGGCTGCCCCAGTTTAAAGGAGGACGGCTCCCCCGCCCCAGCCATATTTTTCCAGCAGCCACTTGGAAACACATGACTGTGAGCGGAGCAGCAGTCCGTTAACCTGCAAAACTGTTCCAAGGCTGGATTCTTCATGGACACTAGAAGTATCGCTTCGCCTTTTGAGTAAAGTGCCTGGAGCGAGAGGGAAAGAACGCTGACAGGAGTGTGTGTGTGTGTGTGTGTGTGTGTGTGTGTGAGAGAGAGAGAGAGAGAGAGAGAGAGAGAGAGAGAGAGAGAGAGAAAGGAAAGAAAGAAAGAAAGAAGAAAGAAAGAAAGAAAGAAAGAAAGAAAGAAAGAAAGAAAGAAAGAAAGAAAGAAAGAAAGAAAGAAGAAAGAAAGAAAGAAAGAAAGAAAGAAAGAAAGAAAGAAAGAAAGAAAGAAAGAAAGAAAGAAAGAAAGAAGAAAGAAAGAAAGAAAGAAAGAAAGAAAAAGAAATGGGGGAGAGAGAGAGAGTGTGATGTGTGAGAGAGAGAGAGAAAAAGAAAGGAAGGGAGAGAAAGACAGAAAGAGACAAAGAAAGAGAAAGAAAGAAAAAGGAATAGGAAGGGAGAGAGAGACAGAGAAAACTGTGCTATTATTTTTAATTGTTCCATTATTTGTCATGCGTTAATATTTTACACTGTCCCTACACCTAGAGTGATTCTACTGCCTTTCTTTTGTCCAGGGCTACCACATATTTTTCAGGGTTTACATGCATTCAATGTCTATAGTCCAGAGCATAAATACATGTGTGTTTAACAGAGTTGAAAGGGGGTTTGGAGGTCTTCTAGTCCAACCCCCAGCTCAGGCAGGAAAACTGAGGATGCCAAACTCTGAGTAGAGGTCCTGGGAAAGGTGTCAGAATAACACTTAAAGGAGACTTTTGGGGGAACCCTAAACCATTGCAGAGAAATGGCTGTCCAGTCTTTTAAAAATTTCCAGCGATTGATCACCCAGAACTTCTGGAGACAGGCAGTTCCACTGGTTAATTGTTCTCGCTGTCAGAAAGTTTCTCCTTAGTTTTAGGTTGTTTCTCTCTCTGTTCAGTTTCCATCCATTGCTTCTTGTTTGCCTCCTGGTGCTTTGGAAAATACATTCCCCCCCAATTTCTTTGTGGCAGCCCCTTAAAAGCCTGTTGCCTATATCACACTCTTGAGTAAAGCATGTGAGCCATTTCCTCCTTTCAGTGGTCCATGAAAGGACATTTATAGTGTGCAGATAATAAAGTCAGAAAAGGTGAACAACATTTTTACAGAACTACAGATAAGTTGAGGCTGGGTGACAAGGAATGGCTGGGAGGGGAGGGGCCAGGTGAGGCAACCCTTGAGTGACATTGAGTTGGCCACGCCCACCCAGTCACATGACCACCAAGCCATGCCCACCAGTCACATGACCACCAAGCACGTCCACCCAGTCACATGACCACCAAGCCACGCCCACCCAGTCACATGACCACCAAGCCACGCCCACCCAGTCGCATGACCACCAAGCCATGTCCACCCAGTCACATGACCATAGAGCACGCCCACCCAGTCACATGACCACTAAGCCATGACCACCAGTCACATGCCCACCAAGCACGCCCACCCAGTCACATGACCACTAAGCCACACCCACCCAGTCACATGACCACCAAGCCACACCCACCCAGTCACATGACCACTAAGCCACACCCACCCAGTCACATGACCACCAAGCCACACCCACCCAGTCGCATGACCACTAAGCCACACCCACCCAGTCACATGACCACCAAGCCACACCCACCCAGTCACATGACCACTAAGCCACGCCCACCCAGTCACATGACCATAGAGCACGCCCACCCAGTCACATGACCACTAAGCCATGCCCACCAGTCACATGACCACCAAGAACGTCCACCCAGTCACATGACCACCAAGCCACACCCACCCAGTCACATGACCACCAAGCCACGCCCACCCAGTCGCATGACCACCAAGCCATGTCCACCCAGTCACATGACCATAGAGCACGCCCACCCAGTCACATGACCACTAAGCCATGACCACCAGTCACATGCCCACCAAGCACGCCCACCCAGTCACATGACCACTAAGCCACACCCACCCAGTCACATGACCACCAAGCCACACCCACCCAGTCACATGACCACTAAGCCACACCCACCCAGTCACATGACCACCAAGCCACACCCACCCAGTCACATGACCACTAAGCCACACCCACCCAGTCACATGACCACCAAGCCACACCCACCCAGTCACATGCCCACCAAGCACGCCCACCCAGTCACATGACCACTAAGCCACACCCACCCAGTCACATGACCACCAAGCCACACCCACCCAGTCGCATGACCACTAAGCCATGTCCACCCAGTCACATGACCATAGAGCACGCCCACCCAGTCACATGACCACTAAGCCATGCCCACCAGTCACATGACCACCAAGAACGTCCACCCAGTCACATGACCACCAAGCCACACCCACCCAGTCACATGACCACTAAGCCACACCCACCCAGTCACATGGCCACCAAGCCACACCCACCCAGTCACATGACCACCAAGCCACACCCACCCAGTCACATGGCCACCAAGCCACACCCACCCAGTCACATGGCCACCAAGCCACGCCCACCCAGTCACATGACCACTAAGCCATGCCCACCAGTCACATGACCACCAAGAACGTCCACCCAGTCACATGACCACAAAGCCACACCCACCCAGTCACATGACCACTAAGCCATGCCCACCAGTCACATGCCCACCAAGCACGCCCACCCAGTCACATGACCACCAAGCCATGTCCACCCAGTCACATGACCACCAAGCCATGTCCACCCAGTCACATGACCATAGAGCGCGCCCACCCAGTCACATGACCACTAAGCCATGACCACCAGTCACATGACCACCAAGCACGTCCACCCAGTCACATGACCACCAAGCCACGCCCACCCAGTCACATGGCCACCAAGCCACGCCCACCAAATAAGCCACGCCCACAGAACTGGTAGTAAAAAAAATTGAATTCCACCACTGGATGGATGGATGGACGGAAGAGCTCGCCTCTGGAGTTCTGGGTCCTCAGTTGCTGGAGTTTCTCAAGAAAATATCACACAGCCATTTGTCCAGGGTGACATCAGATCTCCTGCCTTGGGCCCCTGGGGGTTGGGCTAGAAGACCCTCCAAGGGCCCTTCCGGCCCAAAGATCGGAGCTGGTCTTCAGCCGGTTCGGATCGGTTCTATAGGACCGGTAGCCGAGATTTGGAGTAGTTCAGAGAACCGGCCAATCCCACCTCCGACTGGCCCCGCCAAGCCCACCTCTTCTCCGCCTCCCATCGAGTCCCAGCTGATCGGCTGGGTCTCCTTCGGTTGCCCTGCCCAGGAGAATGGAGCTGGAAAGCAGGTCAGTGGGGAGGGGAGGGAAGGGGGATTTTGCAGTATATCCTTCCCCTGCCACGCCCACCAAGCCACGCCCACCAAGCCACACCCACAGAACCGGTCCATGAACTTCAAATATTCTGGGATTTACTTACATTGTGAACCACGGAGACGATCTGAAGCACCATCAACATCAGCTGAGTCAGGTTCTGGTTGGCCTGCTGGAACTGAGGGAGGAGGAGGAGAGGAGAACCTGCTCAGGTGTCAGGTGTGCACCCACCTACCCTGCCGTATTCCTCTTCCGAGACTCCCCCTCCCGAAGGATGGCGGCCGAACCCCTTTCTGACCCTCCCCTCATCCCCGATCTCCGCTTTCAGCTCTCCCTCACGGACACCCAGCCGTGGGGCTTTCCTTCGGAGGGGATTAATCTCCTGCAGCCGCTTCTGGAGCGGCAAACCGGGACCTAACCTGGTTAACCCATCCTGGTTACTTACCACCGAATTGTCACAGACAGCGAAGTATTCAAGGTATCTCGATGACGTGTTCTTTCCAGGAAAATGGAGCTGGGAAAAAAGGTAGAGGCCTCAGGGGTTGGGTGGCAAAAGAAAGGGAACTTGGGAACAATCACCAGGAGACGGTGAGTTCTAGTCCTGCCTGAGGTGTGAAAGCCGACTGGGTGACTTTGGGCCAATCACCAGGAGATGGTGAGTTCTAGTCCTGCCTCAGGCATGAAAGCTGACTGGGTGACTTTGGGCCAATCCCCAGGAGACAGTGAGTTCTAGTCCCGCCTTAGACATGAAAGCCGGCTGGGTGCCTTTGGGCCAATCACCAGGAGACGGTGAGTTCTAGTCCCGCATTAGGCATGAAAGATGGTTGGATGACTTTGGGCCAATCACCAGGAGACGGTGAGTTCTAGTCCCGCCTTAGGCATGAAAGCTGACTGGGTGACTTTGGGCCAATCACCAGGAGACGGGGAGTTCTAGTCCCGCCTTAGGCATGAAAGCTGACTGGGTGACTTTGGGCCAATCACCAAGAGGTGGTGAGTTCTAGTCCCGCCTTAGGCAGGAAAGCCAGCTGGGCGACTTTGGGCCAATCACCAGGAGATGGTGAGTTCTAGTCCTGCCTCAGGAATGAAAGCCAGCTGGGCGACTTTGGGCCAATCACCAGGAGACGGGGAGTTCTAGTCCCGCCTTAGGCATGAAAGCTGACTGGGTGACTTTGGGCCAATCACTAAGAGTTGGTGAGTTCTAGTCCCGCCTTAGGCAGGAAAGCCAGCTGGGCGACTTTGGGCCAATCACCAGGAGACGGGAGTTCTAGTCCCGCCTTAGGCATGAAAGCTGACTGGGTGACTTTGGGCCAATCACCAAGAGTTGGTGAGTTCTAGTCCTGCCTCAGGCATGAAAGCCAGCTGGGCGACTTTGGGCCAATCACCAGGAGATGGTGAGTTCTAGTCCCGCCTTAGGCATGAAAGCTGACTGGGTGACTTTGGGCCAATCACCAAGAGTTGGTGAGTCCTAGTCCCGCCTTAGGCAGGAAAGCCAGCTGGGCGACTTTGGGCCAATCACCAGGAGACGGGAGTTCTAGTCCCGCCTTAGGCATGAAAGCTGACTGGGTGACTTTGGGCCAATCACCAAGAGTTGGTGAGTTCTAGTCCTGCCTTAGGCATGAAAGCCAACTGGGTGACATTGGGCCAATCACCAGGAGACGGTGAGTTCTAGTCCCGCCTTAGGCATGAAAGCTGACTGGGTGACTTTGGGCCAATCACCAAGAGTTGGTGAGTTCTAGTCCTGCCTTAGGCATGAAAGCCAACTGAGTGACTTTGGGCCAATCACCAGGAGACGGGGAGTTCTAGTCCCGCCTTAGACATGAAAGCCAACTGAGTGACTTTGGGCCAATCACCAGGAGACGGGGAATTCTAGTCCTGCCTTAGGCATGAAAGCCAACTGAGTGACTTTGGGCCAATCACCAGGAGACGGGGAGTTCTAGTCCCGCCTTAGACATGAAAGCCAGCTGGGTGACTTTGGGCCAATCACCAGGAGACGGTGAGTTTTAGTCCTGCCTTAGGCATGAAAGCCAACTGGGTGACTTTGGGCCAATCACCAGGAGACGGTGAGTTCTAGTCCCGCCATAGGCATGAAAGCCAACTGGGTGACTTTGGGCCAATCACCAGGAGACGGTGAGTTCTAGTCCCGCCTCAGGCATGAAAGGCAGCTGGGTGACTTTGGGCCAATCACCAGGAGACGGTGAGTTCTAGTCCTGTCTTAGATATGAAAGCTTGGTGGGTGACTTTGGGCCAATCACCAGGAGACGGTGAGTTCTAGTCCTGCCTTAGGCATGAAAGCTGTTGGTTGACTTTGGGCCAATCACCAGGAGACGGTGAGTTCTAGTCCTGCCTTAGGCATGAAAGATGGTTGGATGACTTTGGGCCAATCACCAGGAGATGGTGAGTTCTAGTCCCACCTTAGCCATGAAAACCAGCTGGGGGACTTTGGGCCAATCACCAGGAGACGGTGAGTTCTAGTCCCAACTTTAGGCATAAAAGCATGTTCAGTGACTTTGGGCCAATCACCAGGAGACAGGGAGTTCTAGTCCCGCCTCAGGCATGAAAGGCAGCTGGGTGACTTTGGGCCAATCACCAGGAGACGGTGAGTTCTAGTCCTGCCTTAGGCATGAAAGATGGTTGGATGACTTTGGGCCAATCACCAGGAGATGGTGAGTTCTAGTCCCGCCTTAGCCATGAAAACCAGCTGGGGGACTTTGGGCCAATCACCAGGAGATGGTGAGTTCTAGTCCCGCCTCAGGCATGAAAGCCAACTGGGTGACTTTGGGCCAATCACCAGGAGACGGGGAGTTCTAGTCCCGCCTTAGGCATGAAAACCAGCTGGGGGACTTTGGGCCAATCACCAGGAGATGGTGAGTTCTAGTCCCGCCTTAGCCATGAAAACCAGCTGGGGGACTTTGGGCCAATCACCAGGAGATGGTGAGTTCTAGTCCCGCCTCAGGCATGAAAGCCAACTGGGTGACTTTGGGCCAATCACCAGGAGACGGGGAGTTCTAGTCCCGCCTTAGGCATGAAAACCAGCTGGGGGACTTTGGGCCAATCACCAGGAGATGGTGAGTTCTAGTCCCGCCTTAGCCATGAAAACCAGCTGGGGGACTTTGGGCCAATCACCAGGAGATGGTGAGTTCTAGTCCCGCCTCAGGCATGAAAGCCAACTGGGTGACTTTGGGCCAATCACCAGGAGGCGGGGAGTACTACTGCTTCCTTCCGTCTCAGCCCAACCCACATCCCAGAGTTGTCGTTGTGTGTGTGTGGTGGGGGAGGGAAATAGGAGGAAGGGAGGGGGAAGTATTACATTCATCACCTTGTGGTCTGGTGTGTTGATCATGGTCGGGCTGGCCTTGGGAGGGACTCTCAAGCCCGTCACTTCCACGACTGTCCCTTGGCAGGGGGCACGCAGCTCCGGAGCCTTGCGATAAAGGAGGTGCTTGAAGCCGGTGAAATTTTCGATCGGCTGGATTTCATACATCAGGTTTCCAACCTGAATGTGTCCCCTGGGCATTTTTAGAAGGAAAGGGAGACATGAACAAAATAGAATAGAATAGAATAGAATAGAATAGAATAGAATAGAATAGAATAGAATAGAATAGAATAGAATAGAATAGAATAGAATAGAATAGAATGGAATGGAATGGAATGGAATGGAATGGAATCAGGAATAAGAATAGAATAGAAAATAGGATAAGAATAGAATAGAATAGAATATAGAATAAGAATAGAATAGAATATAGAATAGGAATAGAATAGAAAATAGAATAGAATAGAATAGAATAGAATAGAATAGAATAGAATAGAATAGAATAGAATAGAATAGAATAGAATAGAATAGAAAATAAGAATAGAATAGAAAATAGAATAGAATAAAATATAGAATAAGAATAGAATAGCAGAATAGAATAGAATAGTGCAGAGCAGAGCAGAACAGAACAGGAATATATGGAACAGAATAGAATAGAACAGAATAGAGTGAGAGAATGGAATAGGAGGAGAGAATAGAATACAGAATAGATTCGAATAGAATAGAATAGAATAGAATAGAAATAGAATAGAATAGAATAAGAATTTAGAATAGAATAGAAATAGAATAGAATAGAATAGAAAAGAAATAGAATAGAATAGAATAGAATAGAATAGAATAGAATAGAATAGAATAGAATAGAATAGAATAGAAACAGAAAAAGAATTCTTTTTTGGCCAGGTGTGTTTATTGGACACACAAGGAATTTGTTTTGGTGCAAATGCTCTCAGTGCACATAGAAGAGAAGATACATTCATCAAGAGTCCAGAATCATCAGGTACAACACTTAATGATAGTCATAGGGTACAATAAGCCATCAAATCATACTAGGAAACAGTCCATATAAATCGCGAGGATGCAAGCAACAAAGTTACAGTCACACAGTCACAAGTGGGAGGGGATGGGTGGATAAGGAGTGATGAGCAGCTTAATAGTAATAGTAGTGCAGACTTTGTAACTAATAGGACAGTGTGGAGGGGATTGTTTAGCAGAGGGATGGTGTTTGTCCTTGTGTCTAGTTGTTCTGGTGTGCAGTGCTCCATAGTGTCGTTTTGAGGGAAGGATTTGAAACAGTTTGTGTCTGGGATGTGAGGGGTCTGTAGATATTTTCACAAAAGAACAGGGAGAGTCACCCAAAAAAATGTTTCCCCCACCAATGGAGGCTTTCGAGAAAAGACCGGACCACCTTGTGTCCTGGGATGGCACAGGCAGTATTAACTTACAACCATTCGAAATTTCGAGTGGCACTGAAAAAAGGGGACTGGTGACCAAGATCTCCATTCATGACCGTTGCAGCAGAATCAATTTCCGGACATTGGCCAATGGGCTCCTTTTTATGACGGTCGCAGCGATCCCCTTTTGCGTCCTTCGGACAAGCAAAGTCAAAGGGGCTGCCAGATTGCTTTAACGATGGCAGCAGGAACGGTCGTAAAATGGGAGAAAAGCAACTTGCCTTAGCAAGAGAAAAGAGGGGAGGGAGAAGGAAAGGGGGAAGAAGGAAGCAAGGGAACAAAGAAGGAAGGAAAGGAAGGAAAAGAAGGAAGAAAGAAAAGAAAAAGAAAGAAGGGAGGGAGGGAGGAAGAAAGGAGGGAGGGAAGGAAAGGGGAAGGAAGGCAAAAACGCCTCCCCTTACCGCGGTGCAGGAGGCTGAGTAGGCCATGCCCACCATAGACACACCCACCCAGCACCCAGGTAGAGAACCCATTGCTAAAGTTTTTGACACCCACCCCATCACTGCCCCACATTCAAGACCCAGCTGTGTCTCCCACCCACCCACCCTATCGACTACGGGCCCCACAACAAAGCCATTACCAAAGACCGTTGCAGATGGAGATGACCACGTCCGAACTGGGCACGTCTTCTACGTATCCGCTGTAATAGCAGTCAACCTGTGAAGAGAGAAGGGGGAAAGGGACAGAGAAGAAGTCTGTTTCAGAAGGAACGGGGAGGCATTTGGGTGGGCACGGAGTGGCAAAGGCAGGGGGTGTGAGAATGACCTCGGGAGACGGGAGGAACCATTGCAGCCGAGATGCATAAAAGTGAGCTCATCCTGGAGAAACAGGGTGTCAACTCGCACATCATTCCTATATCTGTTTCCGAGTTGCCATAAGAAGGAGGGGGGATTAACCTGAAGGAGCAGTATGGCAATTAAAACCAGAAACACATTCCATGCTTATCTTATAAAGATTGTAGCCTCGGCTACCAGATCTTCTGCCCACGAAAATCCTGCATTGGAGAATGTGATTGATGACACCGGAAAATCCCTCATTGGAGAATGTGATTGATGACACCCAGAAAATCCCTCATTGGAGAATTTGATTGGTGACACCCAGAAAATCCTCATTGGAGAATTTGATTGATGACACCCGAAAATCCCTCATTGGAGAATGTGATTGATGACACCCAGAAAATCCTCATTGGAGAATGTGATTGATGACACCAGAAAATCCCTCATTGGAGAATGTGATTGATGACACCCAGAAAATCCTTCATTGGAGAATTTGATCGATGACACCCAGAAAATCCCTCATTGGAGAATTTGATTGGTGACACCCAGAAAATCCCTCATTGGAGAATTTGATTGATGACACCCGAAAATCCCTCATTGGAGAATGTGATTGATGACACCCAGAAAATCCCTCATTGGAGAATGTGATTGATGACACCCAGAAAATCCCTCATTGGAGAATGTGATTGATGACACCCAGAAAATCCTTCATTGGAGAATGTGATTGATGACACCCAGAAAATCCTTCATTGGAGAATGTGATTGATGACACCTGAAAATCCTTCATTGGAGAATGTGATTGATGACACCTGAAAATCCTTCATTGGAGAATGTGATTGATGACACCCAGAAAATCCCTCATTGGAGAATGTGATTGATGACACCCGAAAATCCTTCATTGGAGAATGTGATTGATGACACCCGAAAATCCTTCATTGGAGAATGTGATTGATGACACCCAGAAAATCCCTCATTGGAGAATGTGATTGATGACACCCAGAAAATCCCTCATTGGAGAATGTGATTGATGACACCCAAAAATCCCTCATTGGAGAATGTGATTGATGACACCCAAAAATCCCTCATTGGAGAATGTGATTGATGACACCCGAAAATCCTTCATTGGAGAATGTGATTGATGACACCCAGAAAATCCCCCATTGGAGAATGTGGTTGAAAGTGTGAAAGTGTTTCGTGGGATGACCTGATTTATGACACATCCAGGAGGGTGGGTGAAAAAGGGTCATAGGTGATAGTAAATTACATGTCTCGGAGTTGGCTTCATATGGGTTAGTGTTGGACATGTTGCTCCTAATAAATCTTTTGGATTCTTTTGAAGCTTGGTTCGAGGTTCACAATTTAATTAGGGCAATTGTCGGAACCCTGACACAGGGGAGACCTGGGAAGATGTTGAGACTCTGGAAAGAGGGCAGAGGAGAGCAACAAAGAGGATTAGGGAGCTGGATGGTAAAATATGATGAGGAACAGTTGCAGGAATTTTGGTATGTCTAGTCTAGAGAGAGAAGGACTAGGGATGACACGATAGGCACCTTCCAATATTTGAGGGGCTGCCCCAAAGAAGAGGAAGGGGTCAACCTTTTCTCAAAATCGCACCAGAAGACAAGAAGCAACAGATGGAAACTCATCAAGGAGAGAAACAACCTGGGATTTAAGGAGGAATTTCCTGACAGAACAATTAATCAGTGGAGACGGCTTGCCACCAGAATTTGTGGGTGCTCCAACACTGGAGGTTTTTAAAAAGAGATCGGACAGCCATTTGTCTGAAATGATAGAGAGTTTCCTGCTAGAACAGAGGGGTTGGACTAGAAGACCTCCAAGGTCCAACTCTGTGATTCTTCCTTCTGTGTCTTAGAAGGCACCCTCTTAAGTTTTTTGGGAAAATGAAAATAAAGGATGTGTGTGAACGGCTTTCAGCTTTGCAAAACTGTTTTTTATGTATAATATATAGATATAGAGAAATGATAGCTAGCTATAGCTACCTATAGATGATAGATAGATAGATAGATAGATAGATAGATAGATAGATAGATAGATAGATAGATAGATAGATAGATAGATAGATAGATAGATGGATGGATGGAGGGAGGGAGAGATGTCGGTAGGAAAGTAGATGATTGAGAGATAGAGAGATAATATGATAGATGATAGAGAGATAGATAGATGAGAGATGTAGGTAGGTAGATGATTGAGAGAGATATAAAATATAGATAATAGATAGAAAGGTAAGAAATAGATAAATGTATGGAGATCAATGAGATAGATAGATAGATGATAGATAGATAGATAGATAGATAGATAGATAGATAGATAGATAGATAGATAGATAGATAGAGATAGATAGATAGATAGATAGATAGATAGATATAGATAGATAGATGATAGATAGATAGATGATAGATAGATAGATAGATAGATAGATAGATAGATAGATAGATAGATAGATAGATAGATAGATAGATAGATAGATGAATGATGATAGATAGATAGATAGATAGATAGATAGATAGATAGATAGATAGATAGATAGATGATAGATAGATAGATGATAGATAGATAGATAGATAGATAGATAGATAGATGATAGATAGATAGATAGATAGATAGATAGATAGATAGATAGATAGATAGATAGATAGATAGATGATAGATAGATAGATAGATAGATGATAGATAGATAGATAGATAGATAGATAGATAGATAGATAGATAGATAGATAGATAGATAGATAGATAGATAGATAGATAGATGATAGATAGATAAATAGATAGATAGATAGATGATAGATAGATAGATAGATAGATGATAGATAGATAGATAGATAAATAGATAGATAGATGATAGATAGATAGATGATAGATAGATAGATAGATAGATAGATAGATAAATAGATAGATGATAGATAGATAGATGATAGATAGATAGATAGATGATAGATAGATAGATAGATAGATAGATAGATAGATAGATAGATAGATGATAGATAGATAGATGATAGATAGATAGATAGATAGATGATAGATAGATAGATGATAGATAGATAGATAGATAGATAGATAGATAGATAGATAGATAGATAGATAGATAGATGATAGATAGATAGATAGATAGATGATAGATAGATAGATAGATAGATAGATAATAGATAGATAGATAGATAGATGATAGATAGATAAATAGATAGATAGATGACAGATAGATAGATGATAGATAGATAAATAGATAGATAGATAGATAGATAGATAGATAGATAGATAGATAGATAGATAGATAAATAGATAGATAGATAGATAGATGATAGATGATAGATAGATAGATAGATAGATAGATAGATAGATAGATAGATAGATGATAGATAGATAGATAAATAGATAGATAGATAGATAGATGATAGATGATAGATAGATAGATAGATAGATAGATAGATAGATAGATAGATAGATGATAGAGATGGATAGATGATAGATATGGAGGGATGGAGAGATAGATGACTGACAGATGATGATGATGATAGACAGAGAGGGACAGGGAGAGAGAGAGAGAGAGACCTCCACATTTTATAACTGGGGGTGACTTACTCTTGGTTTAGGATGCTGGATAGTTTTCACTCCTTTTAAATCCAGAGAATAAATAGGCATGTTCTGAATTACAAAGGACCTGCATTCGAAAAGGTAGAAACAGGAGAGATATTTGCTCTTTAACTCAGCAACAAAATACAGATTAGGCTTAGGCTGTGCAATTGGAATGAAGAGGCAGCTTCCAAACAGGCGCCCTTACCCCCAATGCCCAGGGAAAGCTGGGTGGGTGGGGGGATTAAATGACTCCTATAACCACTTACTTCTGATAAAGGCGGAGAATCCTGTGAACGCCTTCGATTTTCATCAGATAGGATATTTCTTTCTGGAACGTGTATGACAAATAGGTATATTTAAACTCTTGCAATTTTGCATCAATGGGGAATTTTTGCCCCCCCTTGCCCCCACCCCGGTGAGGTTCACCCAAGGCTTGCCATATGAGGAGGAGGAGGAGGAAGGACGATGATTGTGGGTCCTTGGTGCTCTCTGAGTATGGTTGTTTTCTTGCAGACGTTTCATGACCCAACTAGGTAACATCATCAGTGCTGGAGGGGAGTGGGATTTGCATAGAGGAGGAGGAGGAGGAAGAGGTGGTGGTGGTGGTGGAGGAGGAGGAGGAGGACGACAATGAGACTGTGGGGTCCTTGGGGGCCGTCTGAGCTGGGTGGTTTTCTTGCAGACATTTCACGACCCAACTAGGGAACATCATCAGTGCTAGAAGGAAGGTTTGCAGAGAGGAGGAGGAGGAGGAGGAGGACAACAGTGAGAAGTAAGTCCTTGGTGGTTTCTGAGTTTGGTTGTTTCCTTGCAGACCTTTCACTACCTGGCTGGGTCATATTATCAGTGTGAGGGAGTGTGAGGGGTTTGCTCTCTATTTATACAAAACAGCTTGCGCTGCCGGTATTGGGGTAGGTGTGATTTTTCTTCTTAGCTGTTCTTTGATTTAATTTTCTGCTTTGATTGTTTGTCTGGAGTTAATCCCTGCTTATCTAGGTATAGCCTGCAGAGCAAGTATAATAACCAGGGAGCAAACCCTACCCTCATCTGCACTGATGATGTTGCCTAGCTGGGTCATGAAATGTCTGCAAGAAAACAACCAAGTTCGAAGAGCACCAAGGACCCCACAGTTCTTCTCCTCCTCCTCCTCCTCCTCCTCCTCCTCCTCCTCCTCCTCCTCCTCCTCCTCCTCCTCCTCCTCCTCCTCCTCCTCCTCCTCCTCCTCCTCCTCCTCTCTGCAAACCCTACTCCCTTCTACCACTGACGATGTTACTTAGTTGGGTCATGAAATGTCTGCAAGAAAACTCACCGAGCTCAGGACCCCACAGTTCAACCCTTGCTGGCTGGGGAATTCTGGGACATGAATGTCTGCACCTCTTCAGGTCCTCGGACTGAGAAATGCTAGTTTAAAGGGACCTCTCTCTCCACACCAATCCTAGTTTTGTCATGGTTGCCATCCATGATCAGCTCACAAACCATTTGCTGGCCATCCTCCAAAGCACTCCGTATCTTCAACTACAGTTCCCATCAGCCCCAGCTTTTGTAAACATCAATGGGGTCTGTGACCAGAGGAGCTTCCCCCTACATGGCCTGAATGTCTTAAACCTTCATGGATTTCCCTTACTATCCAGGGTCAGGCAGCCATTCAAATGGTGGAGCCTCATCTGGATTACCTTACTGGAAGGACCCTGTAACTGTTCCAGCAACGTGGGGACAGTCACTTCTGAATAAAGGTAGCTGGGGGCTTCCATCGATCCTAGAAAGAAGGGAACAAAAATGACCCGGTCCCAAGTTAGCATGGCAGAGGGGTGGGATGGATAGCCTTGGGGGGACCCCCGCCCCATTCCAGTCAACAGCTCACATCCACGAACCGCCATTTCTTTGTGCTGTGAGTAAAATGTCTCTCCGCCTCTCCTTGAGTCTGGCAAAAGAATAAACCGGCAAGACACAAGTGGATGGGAAAACCCGGCTATGTCTGAGATTGGACAAACATTTTGTCTGAGATGGTATAAGCGGCTCTGCTTGGACAGGGGGTTGGACTTGATGGCCTCTGAGGTCCCTTCCAGCCCTAGGATTCTATGAGATAGATGGATAAGTTATGATACATAGGTAGATAGATAGAGATGGATAGATGATAGATAATAGATAAATAACATAGATATAATAGATGACAGATAAACAGACATACGAATGGATGGATGGATGGATAGAGATAGATGGATAGATGGATAGATGGATAGATGTTAGATAGAATAGATGATATAGATATAATAGATTAAAAGATGACAGATAGACAGATGAATGGATGGATGGATGGATAGAGATAGATGGATGGATGGATGGATGGATAGATGGATAGATGGATTGATGGATAGATGGATAGATGGATAGGTGTTAGATAGATGATATAGATATAATAGATTAAAAGATGACATAGATAGATAGATAGATAGATAGATATAGATAGATAGATAGAGATAGAGATAGATAGATAGATAGATAGATAGATAGATAGATAGATAGATAGATAGAGATGAGAGATGAGATAGAGAGATGAGAGAGATGATTGATATGGTAGCTAGATAGATCGATAGATGATAGAGGAATGATTGACTATAGGTAAATAATATGATAGATTAGTAGAATAGAAGATAGCTGACAGACAGATGATAATAATATGTAGATAATATAGGTATGATAGATTAGAAAGTAGATAGATGACAGACAGATGATACATAAATAATACATAAATGATAAATGATAGAAAATAGATTAGATATTTTGGGATCTTAGAGGTCCAGGATTTTTATCTTAGTTACAAAAACTATGCAAAGGTTAAAGCAGAAACGGATTTGATTCCTTCGGTGCTGAGAAGACCCTCTGCACATGCTCAGAGGTGTCTCGCTTGGTTTATTCCTTCTGATCCTACAAGCCAGTGGCACCAACTCGGGGTTTGGAGCTGGGCATAAGGCAGTGGTTAGAT
Organism: Notechis scutatus; assembly: GCF_049901735.1. Taxonomy (NCBI): domain Eukaryota; kingdom Metazoa; phylum Chordata; class Lepidosauria; order Squamata; family Elapidae; genus Notechis; species Notechis scutatus. The sequence goes on along the minus strand of NC_142013.1, from coordinate 1,528,729 downwards.
TTTTTTAAAAAACTACTGGTTCTGTGGGCATGGCTTGATGGGCGTGGCTTGGTGGGCGTGGCAGGGGGAGGATACACTGCAAAACCCCCCTTCCCTCCCCACCCCGCTGACCTGCTTTCCAGCTCCGTTCTCCTTTTTCAGGGCAACCAAAGGAGACCCAGCTGATCAGCTGGAACTCAGGAGGCAGAGAATAGATGGGGGCAGGGCCAGTCAGAGATGGGATTGGCCGGTTCTCCGAACTACGCAACATTTCTGTTAGGAACATAAGTCACCTAACAGGTATTTGGGTTAGAAATATATAAACCAGGATAGACATTTTAATACTGTCTCTTTAAGAGCATGCTAAAAACTGCAATTGGGTGTGGTTTCTCAAACGGCCATAAGATGGAGCCAGAAACTTGGGTTGTCTTAGTCTTAGTCTCAGAAGAGAGTGTGTCTGAGTGAGTGTCTCTGTTTCCTTCTGTTGGAAAGTATTGCTGTTCCTCCATTTCTTCTAATTGACTGATATTACTGGATTTAATGTAAGTCTGATACTGAACTGTTTTTTGACACTGGACTTTGATATTTGGATTATCCCTGGATTGAAAAACTGACTGATTTACCTGTGAATGACTTTGGACTGCTTATTTTGGACTTTGTGGAAGTAAAAACCTACATTTACTGTACAGTGTATCTGTGTACTGTGTGTGTGTATTATTCAAACACTCCTCTCAAATACGTCTCCCTGTATGCGCTCATTCTCCTAACGGGGAATTACCTCAACAATTTCTACTACTGGTTCTCCAGAACTGGTGAGAACCGGCTGAAGACCACCTCTGAAAATTGGCTTAATGAACTATGTAAACTCTTAGCCTTTGAACTGACTTTTCTACTGAAAACTATTCCAGATTTCCGCGACCGGTTCTTGAAAACCAGTCAGAACCAGCTGACTCCCACCTCTGGCATAAGGGACCCCTGAGCCTCCAGGGATGGGCGGAACTACAACTCCCAATGTCATCCCTCAACTTGAGCCTGGCTGCCTGGCTTCTGGGAGTTGTAGTTCAGCTGCTCTTCCCCTGCCCCCAGTCTGGACTCCATGCCCCCCCCCACCCCAAGTATTTTTACCCACCTGGTCTGAAGAGGATCCAAAGCAGTAGCAGCCAAGCGCCTGGCATTCTTCGCTCTCAGGGCCGAAAAGAGGGGAGACAGACCCCCAGGGTGCCTCCTCCCTCAATTCCTTTCAGTAGGTGCTGCCATTGTTCAGAGCATTAACTGCCACCCAATTCTAATTCTCAACTGCCCCTCAAGCCCAAGGTCCTGCCTGATTGGCTCCCTCCTGCTTAAGTCCCACCCCGGTAGCTCCGTCAGCATAATTCCAGCTGCAGAGAATGCCAGCTGTCAATCAGCGATCTCAGAACCTGCCCCTTTTCTCAGCCAGGTGAGAGCTCCGCCCCTTTTCTGGGCCACAATGGCCAGGAGGAGGGGGCTCCGGGCTCTGCCCCTCCAACGCCCCATTGGCTGCTGCTGGTGCCTGTTGTGTTTGTGACATCTTCAACAGGTGGCGAGGGAGGGATTGAAGGTCTCAACCAAGACCAGAACTGACCTTCTCAGTGGACACTTGAATGGGCCCCAAGGTTGTCTACTCCTAGACCACTGTTGCTTCATGGCAAGCCCTTGACCTCGGTGGTCTAAAGCTTAGAATAACACAGTTGGAGGGGACCTTGGAGGTCATCTGGTCCACCCTCTCTGCTCAGAGGGGGAGATCAAACAGCTGAGAGGGAGTGGGAGTGTGGCTCCGGTGGCTGTGGGGAAAATTGAGGAAGGGCACAGTCCGGCTGGACATTCAGAGGAAGACGCAGGGCCACCCTCTCTTCATCCTAGGTCACGCAGGGAGGAACGGAGAAGGGAGCAATGTGAGTTACGGGAGAGGAAAGGGCCCTGATTCCCTTCATTGGCTGCAGCTGGGAAAACAGGATTTAAAAAGGGTGTTTGCACACAGCACCTTTCTGGAAGCGAAGTGTGCGTTATCTTTGTTTGTCAAGTCTTATCTGAGTTCTACCGTCCTCCCAACTGTGTGTTTCGTTATCTTTTGGAAATCTGCAATTCTGCCCTGTCTTGTTAATTGCTGCAATGTGGTTTGTGTTGGTTTTTATTTATAATCTATATGTACTTTGGGTTCGGACGGAATTTCTTCCCTTTCAAAACTATTCTTGGGAGAGTTTTTTTCTCCAGCCGATGATAACTGGACATTGAGGGCCAAGTTGGAGGAATTAAAGGGACTTTACCTACTTTTATGACTTTGTTGCTTTTGTGCCACACCCCTTTGGGTCATCACAGCACCATTTCAGACAAATGGCTGTCCAGTCTCTTCTTAAAAGCCTCCAGGGTTCCTGGTGCCCCCTCTGTGGATTTTGCAGATGTCCATAAGACGGTGTCCGAAAAGCCAAGATGTTAGCCACCCAAGGTGTCAACTCATAAAGCATTCCTGGCCTGCTCTCGAGGTGCCATAGGCAGAAGGGGGGTTGAAACTGACGGAACAGTGTGGCAGCTACAACCAGAAGCCCATTCCACACATATCTTCTTCAAGGCTGTATCCCAGGCTACCAGGACCAGCGTGAGAGGCGTGATCTCTACAGCCTGGGAAAGTGCGCCGTTGGAGGATGTGATTTATGACACACCCTGGGGGGAGGGGGTAAACAGGGTCATAGGTGGGCCGTGAATTACGTGAGGTAGAGCGGACTTCATTTGGGTGCCTGCTGACATGTTGCTCCTAATAAATAACTGGATTTATTTTGAAACTTGGCTCGAGGCTCATGGTTTAATTAGGGCATCCGTCGGAACCCTGACAGCAAGTCATACAAGAAGTTCTTCTTCTGTCCTGATACTTCCAGTAGTCAATTTCCCATTCCCTTCCCTCCTTCCTTCCCTCCTTTCCTCCCCCCCTCCTTCCTTCTTTCTCTTCTTCCTTCCTCCCTCCTTCTCCCCCTTTCATCCCTCCCTCCCTCTCTCCCTCTCCCTCTCTTCTCTCCCTTCCTTCTTTCCCTCCTCCCTCCCTCCCTTCCCTCCCTTCCTTCTCTTCCTCCATCCCTTCCTCTCCTCCCACCCTTCCTTCTTCCTTCCCTTCCTTCCCTCCTTCCTCCTTCCCTCCCTCCCTCCCTTTCTCCTTCCCTCCCTCCCTCCCTCCCTCCCTCCCTCCCTCTCCTCTCCTCTCCTCCCTTCCCCTCAACATCAGCTCTGCCCTTCTCCTCCAGCTGTCTGCTCTCCCACCAATTGCCCAAGGAAACCAACCGTCTCCCAGTAGATGGCCTTCAGAGACCGTCTCTCACTGCCATGGACACTCAGGGTGGTCCGGGAATTATCGGAAGGATTCCAATTTCACAGGGCAGAGATCGCCTTAGCCTGACTGGACCTTCCTTGGGACCAGCAGAAGGAAGCTGTGCCTGTTGTTCTCCTTCTGGAAGGCGTGCGAGACTTGGGAGGTGTACCCTGGTTCGGCTCTTTGATAAGGGTGATGGAGGAGGAGGAGGGGGAGAAGAGAGTCCCAAAGGGGCCTCCGTTGATGCCTTGAGGCCTGGGGCTATTCTCACTCATGCCCAAGGGTCAGGAACCATCTCCTGGTGATTGGACCAAAGTCACCCAGCCTGCTTTCACGCCTAAGGCAGGACTAGAACTCACAGTCGCCTGGTGATTGGCCCAAAGTCACCCAGTTGCCTTTCAGGCCTGAGGCAGTACTAGAACTCACCATCTCCTGGTGATTGGCCCAAAGTCACCCAATTGGCTTTCATGCCCAAGGCAGGACTAGAACTCACTGTCTCCTGGTGATTGATCCAAAGTTACCCAGTTGGCTTTCATGCCCAAGGCAGGACTAGAACTCAATGCTTCCCATTTTCTAGCATTATTTGGGTGTGGGAAGGGAGAAAGGGGAAAAGGAAGAGCTTGTTGCATTTAATTGCTGCTTATGTCAGTTTGTATGGCTGGTGTCCACGCAGTTATAACAAAATTGGTGTTTCCAAATCACAGGAAGGAAGCGTTCCACTCAGTGGCGGGATTAAGCCAGTTCGCACCAGTTCACAAGAACCGGTTATTAACTTTCGGAGAAGTTTGGTGATCTGGTTGTTGGAAGAAATCATTAGGGCAGAGACCTAAATTATTGTTGTTAAATTATTTGAATCCAACCACTGGTTCCACTTTATTCACCTTGACCATGGAGTACAGGTGTGGCTGCTACATTAATTAATTATAATTGTAATTCATTGGTTGCCCAGTCGGCCAGATGTTCAGACTGGATTTGGCATTTTTATTCACCTGTCATGTCCTTCCCAAGGACCTGGAATATAATGACAGGTGGCCCTCGACTTATAGTCCTCATTTAGTGATCGTTCAAAGTTACATCATTTAAAAAAGGGACTTATGACCGTTTTTCACACTTCATGACCGTTGCAGCGTCCCCGTGGTCATGTGATCAAAATTCAGAGGCTTGGCAACTTGTTCCCTTGTTCCTTAGCTGTCCTTCTCCTGGCAGCTCTGCACATGCACACGCTGGGAACAGGCTCCAGCTGTTCTTCTTCCCCACTGATCTCCAACTCCGAAGGCAGCTGATAACTGTCGGATGGCCCTGGCCCCATCTCTGCCTCCGACGCAGAGCCCTCATCCGAGCCTTCCCCAGACTCCACGACTGGCCCATGCTCCTCCCCAACCTCCTCACTGTCCAAACCCACTGGCGGGCCACAACACTGATCTGACCTGCCTGTCTGCCAAATCTACCCCTTTTCTGTTAAAAATAAAATATGAAACAGAGACATTCAGACTTTTGCATATGAAATTTATTGGAAAAGAAAATACTCGGTATTCCCTTTCGCCGAACCCCTAAAACCAGAAGAGTCAACGACTGTAAGAAAAGACGAGAAAACCTGCAGATAATTTTTTGTTTTTTTCACACGCACGCCAATATTTATATCCCTGTCAAACAAAACCCTTTTTTTTTAAACCCGGTTTCCACCGAAACGTGGCTTGTTTCCACAGAGCTTGGCGACCCGGGTTGAGCAAAGTTAAAAAGCTGGACTTTTTTGAAGAGAATCTGTAGATAGATATGTACATATATATATTTATATATACACACGCAGGCACACACACACACACACACACACACACACAGTAGGTGTACACACGCACACAGGAGAGAAAATGTGAACCACATACACACCCACGTTAAAACCAGAAAGGGCTGAGCTGCAGCAGGGGGACCTGTGTAGCTCAAAACACATCAATTGCTACTCGGATCTGTACTTATAGCAGTGTCTAGAACATTGTTTATTGAGCGTGGCCCCTTTAAGATGGGTGGACTTCAACTCCCAGAATTCCCCAGCCAGCAAAGCTGAGAAGGAGTTGAAGTCCGCCCATCTTAAAGGGGCCACGCTCAACAAACACTGTTCTAAAGATAGATATTTGGCCATTCGCAACTCAAAAGGGTTAGTCGTGAAATTAACCACGGGGAAAGGGGGGAAATCTGTTGCAACCCGTGAGTAAACCCTGCACGATTCTTGGGAGCCCTTAACTTGTGAGCATGTGAGAGAAATGGTTTCATTCATTTTTGTTTTCTTCTTTTAAAAAAAATGACCCGTTTTTCTAAGTTTAAGAGAAGTTGGCAGTGATGAAAGAACTTCTGCAAAGTGAAGGCCAGCCGAAGCCACGCAGCCAAAACCTCAGTCTCCGTAGGCACCAGCTAACGATGGGGAGCAAAAAGAGTTGCAGATCCAAATTTGAACCCGGTACCCATGTCAAAGCCAAAAGGAAGTTTAAAAAAAAAAAATCAGCAACCCCTTTGCTGCCAGCTAAACCTTGCCTGGGGGAAACTTAAAAAGCCAGAGATGAAATAATGGATGATTTATTAAATTTATAGGCTGCCCATCTCACCAGCCTGTTCCACTAGCAGTTCGGTGATTATGTGTGTGTGTGTGTGCGCACCTAACATGTGTGCGCAGCTTTTCACACACCAGCTGAGTGAGGCCTGCAGCGCCAATCAACTGAGAGGACTTTATTTTATTTTTTACTACCGGTGTCAACTCATAAAATATTTCTCTGGTCTTTTTAGGGTTGCCAACAGAAAGGGAGGCAGGAGCAGTGCAGCAGCTTGCAAACCGAAAGTGCATTCCATCAATGTTTTCAAAGATAGTTTCTAGGTGACCGAAGTTTCTGCCCCGCAAAATTCTAACTGGAGAGCATGACTGATGACTCTGGGCTATGGAGGTGTCCCATTGGAGGATATGAATTAGGATACACCCAGGGGATTGTGGGGGGGAAACAGGTCAAGGGTGACAATGAATGATGTGTCTCAGAGTCATCTGCACCCAGGCAGTGCTGGACATGTTAACTCCCAATAAATCCTTTTTTAAGTTTTGGAAGTTTGGCTCGAGACTCAGGATTTAAATGGGGGTCACTGCCCGAATCCTGACAGCTAGCCAACTCTTGACAGTTCTCCACTTCAGTGGTCCAATTGAGTAAAGGAACAAATTACTCCACACCTGTACAATTGCCAAAAATACAATCCAGGCAGCTTGGCTACACATAACGCTTACTGTGTCCCAAAAGCAGCTTGGAGGGAGAGAAATAATTGTCCGGGGTTCTGGAGCGAAGCCATCGAGACGGCAAAGAATGAATGTTCTGGAGAAGGTCTTAAGTAAGGTGAAAGAGCTGGCAAACCTGGTTTAGATCTTTGTCTAAGATTCGAAAGCGGTGTTTCCCAACTGTGGCTACTTGGAAGAGGGGTGGACTTCAACTCCCAGAATTCCCCCCCCCCCGGCCTGTAAGGAATTCTGGGAGTAGGAGTCCACCCCTCTTCCCAGTAGCCATGGTTGAGCTCCACAGGTGTAAAAAGGCACCTGTTTGGTTCTTCTCTACCTCCACGGATCCAATTCACCTGGCTTGGACTGTTGAAAGTTGGTGGTGTGGCTCCTTGACCTGCCGTGGGTGGGAAGACCACACAAACTCTAGAGCAGGGGTCCCCAACCTTGGCCACTTTAGGACTTGTGGACTTCAACTCCCAGAATTCCGCCAGTCTTAAAGAGGCCACGGTTCGAAGGCTGGGGAATCCTGGGAGTTGAAGTCCACCAATCTTCAAGTGGCCAAAGTTGGATGGCAGAGGAATCCTGGGAGTTGAAGTCTACAAGTCTTAAAGTTGCCAAGTTTGGGGACCCCGGCTCTAAAGACATGAGTGTAACAGAGTTAAAGAAAAAAAAAACCAAAACCAAGAATACAACCCACGCTCTGTACTCCACCCAAAACTGTTGAAAACAATGGGAAATTCACCTGGTCTACTCCATGGTTCTTATTTCTCTACAGATATTTTTAAGAGCAGTTCTTGGCCCCCTAAACATTGTCGGCTAATGACTGAGTTATTTAAAACTGGGTTGAGTTGTATGGACTGATAGGTCATAGGTTTTGCACCGCTACAAAACAATACAGGGAAGAATTCCTCGTTAGGGATGTACACCCAAGTGTAGGCCTCTACAAGGTCCTTACTCCAGGGGTCCCCAACCACCGGTCCGCGGACCGGTACCGGTCCGCTGAACAACTCCTACCGGGCCGCTGGCTTGCTGGCGCCGCCATCTTTTTGATGAAAAAGTGCTTCCGGTGAGCTTTTCCGGGTAGAAAGCTCACCGGAAGCACGCTCAAAAAGATGGGGCGCATTCGTGAGCTTTTCCGGTAAAAGCCATTTCTACCCAGAAAAGCTCACAGAAGCGCTGGCGCCGATCTGATGAAAAGTGCTTCCGGTGAGGTCACCGGAAGCACTTTTCATCAAAAAGATGGCGGCGCCAGCTGATGCCGTACCGGGCGCGGCATAAAAAGGTTGGGGATCACTGCCTTACTCTACTTGAACAAGGAAATAGGGGCAGCAGGTGCCCATTGAAAAGGAACAGCCACTTCTAAAAAAAACCCAACTTACTTAGATGACCACCTTCACTCACTCATCTGGACACTTCTTTCTAGCACTGATGATGTTCCCTAGTTGGGTCATGAGATGTCTGCAAGAAAACCCCCAAGCTCAGACACCACCAAAGATCCAACAGTCCTCCTCCTCCTCCTCCTCCTCCTCCTCCTCCTTTTCCTCCTCTCCACAACCCCTCTCCCTTCTAACACTGATGACGCTACCTCGTTGGGTTATGAAACGTCTGCAAGAAAACCACCAAGCTCAGAGAGCACCAAGGACACCACAGCCATTGTCCTTCTCCCTCTCTCTCTCCCTCTCCTTCTCCTTCTCCTTCTTCTCCCTCTCCTTCTCCCCCTCCCCCCCTTCTAGCACTGATAATGGCCTTTCCAGGAATACATAGTTCATTGTCAGGGCCTTGGTGCTAGCAATGATGGTGTTACCTAGCTGGGTCATGAAATGTCTGCAAGAAAACCACCAAGCTCAGAGAGCACCCAGCACCCCAGAGTTTCTACCCTGAGCTACAAATATTTTCTTCTGTTGCTCATAAAATGGGGTAAAACTCACTTAGCAACTGTCTTCCTTAGCAACCAAAATTTTGGGCTTAACTACGGTCTCAGCGTGTCGACTACCTGTATTTAGTACAAAGCCACTTTCTAGATTTGAAAAAGCGAGGGAGCTAATGATTTTGTTGGGTGTGGATTTGCTAATTCAGAGTTTTGCATTCGTTCCTGGACTGTTTGGTAGAGTTTGGAGTTGACATGTGGAGAAAATAAAACATTTTGGAGTCTAATTTTCTCCCTCCCTAAAGTTTCCAAAGCTGTTTTGGGTAGGGGGCAGCCCTCCCCACCAAAGAGAACCCAAGGCTTCCTTTACTTTTACATTGGAAAAGGTGCAAAATCAGAAAATGGGATTTCTTTGCAAGTGGATGACCTTCTAAGTCAGGGATCTCCAACCTGGGCCACTTTAAGACTCGTGGACTTCAATTCCCAGAATTCCTCAGCCAGCCAGGAATGATAGAGTTGGAAGAGACCAGAAGGGTCATCTAAGTCAGGGGTCTCCAACCTGGGCCACTTTAAGACTCGTGGACTTCAATTCCCAGAATTCCCCAGCCAGCCAGGAATGATAGAGTTGGAAGGGACCAGAAGGGCCATCTAAGTCAGGGGTCTCCAACCTGGGCCACTTTAAGACTTGTGGACTTCAACCCCCAGAATTCCTCAGCCAGCCAGGAATGATAGAGTTGGAAGAGACCAGAAGGGCCATGTAAGTCAGGGGTCTCCAACCTGGGCCACTTTACGACTTGTGGACTTCAACTCCCAGAGTTCCCCAGCCAGCTTTGCTGGAATTCTGGGAGTCAAAGTCCACAAGACTTAAAGTGGCCCAGGTTTGATACCCTGACTTGATGATCCTTCTGGTCTCTTCCAACTCTATCATGCCTGGCTGGCTGGGAATTCTGGGGTTGAAGTCCACAAACCTAAAGTGGCCCAGGTTGGAGACCCCTGTTCTAGAGGCTTCCAGATACAGCACCTTTATCCTCCAGAGCAAAAAATTAGGGTACGTGGGAGAACCCCAAAGGAGCTTTTTTCAAAAGGCAACTGGATTTTCCTGTTATTATTTTTTTCTCCAGTTCTTCAGAAGTTTCTTAGATGAGAAGCGAAACATTTTCGAGGAGGAAAAACCCAATTGCTTTTTGAAAAACAAAAGAAAACAAAACTTCTGGGATAACCATGGCTTATAGCAGGGGCCTCCAACCTTGGCACCTTGAAGCTAGCTAGGGGATTCTGGGAGTCGAAGTCCTCCAGCAAAGCTGGCTGGGGAATTCTGGGAGTCGACGCCCTCCATCAAAGCTGGCTGGGGGATTTGGGGGGTTGCAGCCCACCAGGCTTCAAGTTGCCAAGGTTGGGGACCCCTGGCTTAGAGGACGGAGAATCCCGTGGTCGGCAAGAACTCCGCACCAGTTCAATGGCAACCACGGGAAGCCAGAACCGACGGTTAAAACCGGGGGGGCGACTCCAAGAATGTGAACAGACCAAACCGGACCCTAAAATGCAGAATCGGGAACCGGGATGAAATGGGTATCAAAGCGGAAGAGGAGGTGCTTCCTTTGCAGCATTTCAAGTTCACGGCATAAATTAAAAAAAACCCAGCCTGGGGGGATATATGTCTTCTTTCCAAACTCAGCACCCCCTCCTCTTTCCCTGGGGAAAGAGGACGGGAGGGAGGGGGGTCAAAGTTGCACTTGTGTGGGGGGAGGCGAGGGGGATGGGGTGGTGGTGGCTGGGGGGGTCTCCGCCAGGCTTCACTCCAGTTCCGATTCCCTGTGGCCATCTTCTCCGTCTAGGCACCCGTTCATCTTCAACCCGTCCTTCTCGGCCATGGTCTGCAGGTCGTACTCCTCATCCAGGAAGTCCAGGGAGTTGTTGCTGGGAAGGCCCCGGAGCGTGAATTTGTGCGAGACTTTGGTCCAGTGCTCCCGGTTGCTGGCCACCCGCTCGTAAAGCTCCGACGACTTGGGGAACAGCTCCTGAAGCAGCCTGGAAGGGAAACCAGACGGGCGTCAAACCAGGCAGGGGTTGGTGTCCTGCTCCTGTCAGAGTCTGAATCCGAGGAGGAAGACGAACAGCTGACAGGGAGCGGGAGGGTGGCTCCGTTGGCTGTGGAGGAAACTGGGGAAGGGCAAAGTCCGGCTGGGCAGAGCAGGGGAGAGGGAGAACAAAGGAGAGGGAGTTCAGAGAAAGACCCAGGCTCATTCCCTCTTCATCCTAGGGCAGGCAGGGAGGAACAGAGAAGGGAGCAATGTGGGTTGTTGGCTTATGGGAGAGGAAAGGGCCCTGATTCCCTTCATTAGCTGCAGCTGGGAACACAGTGTTTAAAAGGAGATTGCGCACAGCAACTCGTGGGAAGCAAACCGTGAGTTATCTTTTAAAGTTGGCCACACACACACTCACACACACACACACACACCTCCCCGAGGTCAGACACAATTGTCATACCCCTGTTGGAATCTGATTTGGAGGGGGAGGCCAAGGGCAAAGTCCAGCTGGGCAGAGTAGGAGGGAGGTAGAACAAGGGAGAGGGAGTTCGGAGGAAGATCCAGGCCCACCCCCTTTTTATCCTAGGGCAAGCAGGGAGGAACAGAGAAGGGAGCGACATGGGTTGCGTGGCTTACGGGGGAGGAAAGGGTCCTGATTCCCTTCATTAGCCACACCTGGGAAGGAAGTTTAAAAGAGATGCAAGCTGAGTGCGGCGTCTGCTGGGAGCAAACATGAGTTTATCCTGTGTTGACTTTGCTTATCTGTGTTCCTGGCGTCTTCCCAACTGTGTTGAATTATGGCTGTGCCTTCATGTCTGGAAATGCCTTGCCGGACTAATGACCTCTTTTTGCCTTGATTGGACTTAAAGTTACAGTTTGTGTTGACCATGTTTTGGACTTGATTCTCTGCAGCCCAAGGCTGTTCCTGGGAGAGTTTTTCTCCAGTCAGAAGGTAACCAGGACATTGGGGGGCAAAGTTGGAGCTAAAAAAGGGACTCCCACTGATTATTTGACTGGGTTGCCTTTGTGCCATGCCCCTTTGGGTCATCACAGGTGGGATTCTACCGGTTCGGCATGGTTCAACTGAACTGGTTGCTCCGAGGATCATCTCTGAGTCAACTGTTCGCTCCGATGATCAGCTGTTGGGTTCACCTGCCCCGGCTCTATTCTGACCTTTATTTCTTTGTTTTCAAGCTCAGCTGCTTCACGCGGCACGGCGGATCGCCGTGCGTCAGCTGTTTCACACACATGTGCACGCGCAAAGCGCACACTCACTGAACCGGTTGGAAAATTTAGCCTCCTGCGGGGCTAAGAGGGGACTCGGATGGGGAGGGGAGGGAAATACCCTAAGGAGGGTCTCTGGATTGCCCAAAATCAACGGGACAGGAGCAGTCTATCTGAAAATGTCTGCCATCTTTGGGGGGACTTTGGGGAGAGAGTTTTTCAAGCAGCCTGGAAGGAAGACCGTCTGGCCATCAGACTTCCCTGCGGGGCCAGAGAGGACTTGGATGAGGGGAGGGTGAGGGGAAATACCCCGAGGAAGAGCCTCCAGGACCAGGAGCAGCCTATCTGGGAATGTCCACCACCTTCTGGGGACTTCGGGGAGAGGGTTTGCACGCTCGTTCCCTGCTTGTGAGATTCCCCCCCATCCTGCATACCTTGAACCCAGAAGGGACAAACCCCTCCCAGCCCCCTGCATTCTGCACCCCTCTCCCCTTGCAGGTGGCTTGCACGCTTGTGCCCCCCTTGTGAGATTCGCACACACCCCATCCTGCACCCCTCCAACCCAGAGGGAGCCCCTCTCTGCATCCTGCATGCTTCCCCTCCCTCTGAAGAGGCCTCGCACCCTTGTGAGATGGCCTGAGGGAAACAGATATACACACACCCTGCCACACCTTGAACCCCCAAAGCCTGACACACACTCACTTGTAGATGGGCATGGCGATGTGTTCCATAAAGCTGATCTGAAGCTCAGGGATGTAAGCTTTTTCTCGGTCCATCATCTCCATCGGACGGTTGCCCATGGCTTTCTCCTGGAGACGGAGAAGGAGAGAGAGAGAGAGAAAGAGAGAGAGAGAGAGAGAGAGAGAGAGAGAGAGAGAGAGGGAGAGAGAGAGAGATGAGAGAGAGGGAGAGATACAGAGAGAGATGACAGAGAGAAAAAGAGAGACAGACAGAGAGACAGAGAGACAGAAAAAGAAAGAGAGAGACAGACAGAGAGAGAGACAAGAAAGAGAGAGAGAGAGAGAGAAAGAAAGAGCGAAAGGGATAGAGACAGAGAAAGAAAGAGAGAGTGATGACAGAGAGAAAAACAGAGAGACAGAGAAAGAGAGAGAGAAAAAGAGATACAGAGACAGAGATAGAAAGAGAGAGAGATGGCAGAGAGGAAGAGATAAAGAGATTAATGACAGAGAGAGAAAGAGAAAGAGAGAAAAAGAGAGACAGAGAGAGAGAGACAGAGAAAGAAAGAGAGAGACAGACAGAGAGAGACAAGAGAGAGAGAAAGAGAAAGAGTGACAGAGAGAAAGAAAGAAAGAGCGAAAGGGATAGAGACAGAGAGAGAAAGAGAGAGAGATGACAGAGAGGGAGAGATAAAGAGTGATGACAGAGAGAAAAAGAGAGAGACAGAGAAAGAGAGAGAGAAAAAGAGATACAGAGACAGAGAGAGAGAAAGTAAGAAAGAGAAAGATAGAGAGAGACAGAGAGAGAAAGAGAGACAGACAGACAGACAGAGAAAGAAAGAGAGAGACAGAGACAAGAGAGAGAGAAAGAGAGAGAGACAGAGAGACAGAAAGAAAGAAAGAGCGAAAGGGATAGAGAGAGAGAAAGAAAGAGAGAGAGATGACAGAGAGGGAGAGATAAAGAGTGATGACAGAGAGAAAAACAGAGAGACAGAGAAAGAGAGAGAGAGAAAGAGATACAGAGACAGAGAGAGAAAGAGAGAGATGGCAGAGAGGGAGAGATAAAGAGATTAATGACAGAGAGAACGAGAAAGAGAGAGAGAGAGAGATATGAGTGATTTCCTTTTTTCGTCCATCGTTTCCTTCTGGCTTGCCCTGGTGTGCAGAAGCCACACGATGGAGTAAGGATCCCTTCTAAATTTCCACCTGAAGACCTTTAAGTAGTTCTTGGCTCTTTGGAGCAGAGGACAAAAGTTTGCCAAGTCCCCGGATTGTATACGCTCTCTCACTCAGAATAGAGCTGGAGGGGACCTCGGAGGTCATCTAGTCCAACCCCCTGCCCAAGCAGCAGACCCTAGACCATTTCAGACAGATGGTTGTCCAATCTCTACATGTAAACCTCCACTGATAGAGCACCCACAACCTCTGGTGGCCAGCAGTTCCACTGGTTAATTGTCCTCCCTGTCAGTAAATGTCTCCTTTTTTCTAGGTTGCTTCTCTCCTTGATGAGTTTCCATCCATTGTTTCTTGTCCTGCCTCTTCAGGGGCTTTGGAAAATAAGTCGACTCCTTCCTCTTCTTTGTGGCATCCCCTCAAATATTGGACTATTGGACTCATGTCCCACCTGGTCCTTCTTTTCTCTAGACTAGCCGAACCCAAATCCTGCAGCTGTTCTTCCTATGTTTTAAGTCTGCAGGCCTTTAATCCTCTTACTTGCTCTTCTCTGTACTTTTCCCAAAGTCTCCACATCTTTTCTGTAATTGGTGGTGACCCAAACTGGATGCAGGATTCCAGGTGTGGCCTTACGAAGGCTTTCGAAAGCGGTACTAAGACTTCGCGTGATTTTGATTCTAGGCCTCTGTTTATACCACCAAGGATTGTCTTGGCTTTTTTTGGCTGCTGCCGCACTCGGCTGGCTCGTGTTTAAGGGATCGTCCACCGGGACTCCAAGGTCCCCCTCACAGTCACTGTTTCTGAGCCAGGTTTCGCCCAATCTCTACTTGTACCTTTGTACTCCCCTCTCCTCTTAGTAGCGGGATAATTCTCCTCCCGGGAGTCCTCCTTCTCAAACCTGGACTTAGAATAACTTTATTGACGCTTGGAATGTGCGCTAATCGGCAATACGTTCAAATGAAATTTCTGACAACTGGTAAAGCATCCCTATGCCTGTTTTCGAGTTGCCATACTCAGGAGGGTGGGGGCGGAAACCTAAAAGGAGCAGTACGGCAAATAAAACCAGAAGTACATTCCACACTTATCTTACAAAGGTTGTAGCCTAGGCTACCGGATGTTCTGCCTACGAAAATCCTTCATTGGAGAATGTGATTGATGACACCCAGCCATGAACGTACTTCGGTTGGAGAATCTGACTTATGACACGCCCAGGGAAGGGGAACGGGGGGGGGGAGGGGAACAGGGTCACGGGTGACTGTAAATCTTTTGGATTCTTTTGAAGTTTATCTTGAGGCTCATGACTGAATTAGGGCAATCTCCGGAACCATACAGCTCTCAGAGACTCTCCGCCACTAATATACATTATATAACCATGACAAGATAAATAAATAAATACATACATACACACGCACACACAAACACACACACGTCTTGGCATGTTCGGGTCTTTTCCTGTGTAAGATTACACGGGAATCTTACACGGAAAAAGACCCGAAAACGCCAAGACCTGCATACCTGTACCTGTGAAAATCTACAAAAACAAACAAATATATATATATATAAAAGCACAACTACAATGACGTGGGAAAAGCACAACTACAATGATGTGGGAAAATACCCGAACAAAGCTGAATGCCATACATAAAAGGCTGTGAACGTCTGACTCACAGACGAACCCAATACAGAAGCCTGATGATGGCAGATGAGATTCTGCCGAAACGTTGCTACAACTTTAAAAGCACAACTACTATGACGTGGGAAAATACCTGAACAAAGCTGAATGCCATACATGTAAGTACCTGTGAAAACTTGAGAAAACACACACACACACACACACACACACACACACACATATATATTTAGAATTGGACTCAATGATTTTATTTTATTTTCACATACCAGATCTCCCTGGGAGAAGAATTCCTTATAGATCAGTTCCTGGAAGGGAAAGACACGGATTTAGTGCAAGGTGACAAACCCTTCAAACTCTTCAATCTGCACATTCTTTGGGGAGGGGAGAATGTCCAGAGAGGACATTCACACACACACACACACACACAACACGACACTCCTCTCAAGCCTTGGACCAGGGCTGGGATTCTACAGGTTCGGGTGAACTGGTAGCTCCGAGGATCAGCCGTTGGGCCCACCCACCTACCTGGGCTTTAGGCTGTGTTTTATATCCTGTTTTTCAAGCTCAGTTGATTTGCACGGCACAATGGATTGCCGCACACCAGCTGTTTTAACACTCAGGGATCGCTGGAGAAGGTCAGTAGCTAACGCTTTGCACGCGGCGCTCACCAAACTGGTTGTTACACCGGATGAATCGCACCCCTGCCTTGAACCCTTAAAACTCCTGACGAGTGACAGATCCCTGTCGTGATTTCCCCCAACCTGGCGCCTTTCTGATGCCCTGGGATCTTGCTCTGAGCTCTCCCAGACACCTTTACATACAGGGTGTGTTGTGAGTTAATTTTGTGTTTGCCTCCTAGCAAACTTTATGTGACAGACTCAGGTAGCAGATTGCAGAATGGTAGATCTCTGAGTGAATCTGTGATTCTGTGAGCAACTCGATCTGCCTGCCTGCTTTGCCTGGTTTTGGGTAAAAATGGCTCTTTTTAAAAAATAAAATAAAAAATTCAATATTTACATCAATATTTATCATATTTACATACAAGCCATGCCCAGTCAGTCACGGGACCACCGAGCCGCACCCACAAATTAGGCCACACCCACAGAACCGGTTGTTAAGACATTTGGATCCCATCCCTGCATGGAAGGGGTCTAAGCTATAACGTCCCCCAAACTTTACGCCTGAATGCACTTCAGAAAAGTCATATGACTCGAAGCAAGCAGGGCATCCTGGTTATTTAAAAACCCTACACATGGTCAAGATGCCACTTTTGGTGGCCCAAAACAAAGCAAGACAATGAGGATTCTGCAAAAGAGTTGCGCCATTTGTGCCACGATGAAAACCAGACCAGGAAAACCTCCGGGATTATTTACAATCTGTAGCGGAACCACCCTTGCCCTGGGATGGTTCCCACCCGCTCCCCGGGCACCCAAAGGGACAGGGGATGTGGCTGCAATGGGCAGGGGATCCTTTGGCCAGCGAAGGTGCCAGGCTCAGGAGGAAGAGCTCCACCTTCCAAGGGAGGCTGGCACCGTCCAAGATACCAGCCCAGTGGATCCGGGGCTCCGTCCTCGGCCTCCTACTCACCGCGATCTTGCGGGTGGTTTTCCAGCCTTTGGTCTGGTCTGAGAGGTCACAGGAGGTCATGAGAAGGTACAGCAGGAGGCTGTGGTGCTGCTTGTTCCCCGGGTCGTAGCCAACTGCAAAGAGAGGAGGAGGAATGGAGGAAAGGGGAAGGAGAGAAGGAAAGAAGGGAGGGGAAGAGAGCGAGAGAAAGAAGGAAGGAAAAAGGAAGAGTAGGTGAAAATGTGGGAGGGAGGGATGGAAAAGAAAAAAAGGGAGGGAAAAGAAAGGAAGGGGGAGGGGAGTAGGAAGGAAAGGAGGAGAAGGAGGGAGGGAGGATGGGAGGATAGAAAGGAGAGAGAAGAAAGAGGAGGAGGGAAGTAGAAAGGAGAGAGAAAGAAAGGAAAGAAGGGAGGAAGGGAAGTAGAAAGGACAGGGAAGAAGGGAAAGATGGAAGGGAGGGAGGAAAGGAAGTAGAAAGGAAAGAAGGAGAGGGAAGGATAGAAAGGAAAGGAGGGAAGGAGGAAATAGAAAGGAGAGAGAAGAAAGGAGGAAGGGAGGGAGGAAGTAGAAAGGAGAGAGAAGAAAGGATAAGGATGGAAGGGAAAGAAGAGAGTGAAGAAAGGAAAGAAGGGAGGAAAGAAGGGAAGTAGAAAGGAGAGAGAAGAAAGGAAGGAAGGGAGGAAGGGTGGGAGGGAGGAAGGGAAGTAAAATGGAAAGGAGGAGAGAGAAGGATAGAAAGGAAAGAAGGGAAGGAGGAAAAGAAGGAGGGAAGGAAGGAAAAGGAGATGAAGGAGAAAAGAAAGCGAGACAGAGAAGCGGGGAAAAGGCAGTATAATGGCCTCAACGTACACAGTGCATTTTAATTTGGTCTGTTTGTTTCCTATCAGCCCTGACACGGCATGTTGAACAGATCCACAACCTGCCAGACACAAAGAAAATCTACTTTTTTTTTGTGGAACCTCCTTTTTAAAAAACCAAACATCAAACTCCAAAAAAAAAGAAAAAAAAAGGGGGAGGAGGGGGGAGAGAGGTAATTTAAAGAAGAAACTCCGCTCGGCCTCTTTCTCCCTTGGAAGCTCTGCTAACCCCAGGAGAAAAAATCTACGGAGTTTCTCCGTCTTCCAGGTTCCTTTTTTCTCAAGAGGCAACTGGACTTCCTTGTTTCTTCTTTGGAAGACATTTTACTTCTCCTCCAAGAAGCTTCTTCAGCTCTGACTTGAATGGTGGGGAAGGGAAGGATTGATGCTCCTTGCAGACAGAACTGGTCATTTGCATCCTTGTTAGAGGGTCGCTGAGGCCACTTGGAGGTTTGTCTGTGTCCTCAGAGTCACCTGAGTGGTGCAAATTGGGTGTGAAGGGACAGAGGCCTAGAAAACATCCTGCAGCCAAGAAGGCTCCACGCCCATTTGCACCACTCAGGTGACCCTGAGGAGATGGAGAAACCTCCAAGTGGCCTCAACAGCCCTCTAACAAGGATGCAAATGACCAGCTGTCTGCAAGGAGGATCGATCCTTCCCTTCCCTGCCATCCAAGTCAGAGCTGAAGAAGCTTCTTGGATGAGAAGTGAAACGTCTTCAACACACAAAACCCCCCAGAAAGTCCAGTTGCCTTCTGAAAAAGAAAGCACCTTTGGGGCAACCCCTGGAGAAGGACCTGAATTTGGGAAGCCTCACCGTCAGCCATCTTCTGCAAGTCTTTGAAGATCCTCAAGTGATGAGCGAGGTCGGTGGCCAGGATGATGTCCCTCATCAAATCCAGCATCCTTTGGTAATCCTGTGGGATGAAGAGGTCCATCCTTCACTACCGACTGATCAAGAGAAGTCCCAGGTAAGGCTCCCAAACTCCATCCACAGCTTGGAGAAGATGGCGGGACAGTTTTGGGGAACAATTGGGTCTCCAGTGACCAAAGACCTCCAGCCAATTTGGGAACTGGGAGTGATCTAAGGGTCAAGTTTCTCAGCCTTCAGAACTTAAAAGATGTGGGGACTTCAACTCCCAGAATTCCCCAGCTAGCACAGAAGGCATTCATTCATTCCTGGAATTCCTGAGCCAGCACGGATGGATTTTACCTCCCAGAATTCCCAGCCACCAGTGGTGGACTTCAGTTCCACCAGCCAGCATAGGAGGATTTTAACTCCCAGAGTTCCCCAGCCAAACTTATGGATTTTAACTCACATAACTCCCCATCCACCAGAGATGGACTTCAACTCCCAGAACCACCCAGTAACCAGAGCTAAACTTCAATTCCCAGAATCGCTCATCCACAAGACATGGACTTCAACTCCCAGAATCCCCGTCATCAGAGTCGGACTTCAACTCCCAGAACCACCCAGTAACCAGAGCTGGACTTCAACTCCCAGAATCCCTCATCCACAAGAGATGGACTTCAACTCCCAGAACCCCCCAGTCACTAGAGGTGGACTTCAATTCCCAGAATCCTCCAGGAACCAGAGCTAAACTTCAACTCCCAGAATCACTCATCTCATCCACAAGAGATGGACTTCAACTCCCAGAACCCCTCAGTCACCAGAGGTGGACTTCGATTCCCAGAATCCCACATTCATAAGAGATGGACTTCAACTCCCAGAGTCCTCCAGTGACCAGAGGTGAATTTCAACTCCCAGAATCCCCCAGTTAGCACACCCCAGGGCCATCTGGGAGGAAAGGAGTGCCAAAGAAGCCAAGGTCGTAACCTATATACCTGTGTCATAACCCCCCAAATTCCTTTTTAAAAGCCCCTTCCCCAATTTTTCCTCACGCCTCCGGATGAGGGCCAGCCTGCCCAGGAAAGCCCACCTTGCGAGAGAAATGATCAAAGATGTTGCAGCCGTGCGTGTTCAGGATGGCGATGGCTTGAGCGAAATGGTGTCTCTGAGACCAACAAAACACAACAAGGGAGAGATGTCAGCGAATACGTTGCGGGACGGCACTCGTCAGTCAGCCATTTTGTGCAAGGGCGCACGGGGTTGTGCAGGAGCAGGTGAGGGGCATACAGGTAGCCCTCGCCTCACGGGGCTCTTTAACCAGAACGAGAACCTTCTGAGGTTACAAGAAGGCTCAGCTCATCATCATCATCATCATCATCATTATAATTGGTCCTCTGACTTACAACCGTCGCAGCATTTCCCCCCCCCCCCAGGGTCACCTGATCAAAATTCCTTTACCTCCATCACGGATCCTTCGGAACTGTACAGAGCTGCCAGGACGGATTTCTGGAAGAGGGAGAAGGGAGGTAGCTTTCATTGGAGAGGTTGGGTAGGGGGTGAAGGAGACCCTCCCCCCCCAAGGGGGCGGATGAGCAGAAACAGAGCAAACCTGGTCCTGGGTGGAAATGGGCCACAACGTCTGCTAGCCTGGTTCTCCTGCTTGAGCGGGGGGGGGGGCTGGACTAGAAGACCTCCAAGGTCCCTTCCAGCTCTATTCTGTTCTGTTCTACTTCAATTCTGTTCTGTTCTTTATTCTCTCCTCTCCTCTTCTTCATTCCAATATTCTATTCTATTCTATTCTATTCTATTCTATTCTATTCTTTATTCCAATATTCTATTCTATTGACATTATATTATATATTCTCTTCTCTTCTCTTCTCTTCTCTTCTATTTCTTTCCTTTCTCCTGTTCTATTCTATTCTATTCTATTCCAATATTCATCTGTTCTATTCTATTCCCTTCCCTTCCCTTCCCTATCCCTTCCCTTCCCTTCCTTCCATTCCATTCCATTCCATTCCATTCTATTTCTATTTCTATTCTCTATCTATTCCCTCCTGTTCTATTCTATTCTATTCCTTCCTTTTTTCCTTCCTTCCTATCCTATTCCTATTCTCTATTCCAAATTCCATTCCATTCCATTCCATTCCATTCCAATATTCTATTTCTATTTCTATTCTCTCTTCTATTCCCTCCTGTTCTATTCTATTTCCATTCCATTCCATTCCCTTCCCTTCCCTTCCATTCCCTTCCATTCCATTCCATTCCATTCCATTCCATTCCATTCCATTCCATTCCATTCCATTCCATTCTATTCTATTCTATTCTATTCTATTCTATTCTATTCTATTCTATTCTATTCTATTCTATTCCCTCCTGTTCTATTCCATTCCATTCCATTCCATTCTATTTCTATTTCTATTCTCTTCTATTCCCTCCTGTTCTATTCTATTTCCATTCCATTCCATTCCCTTCCCTTCCCTTCCCTTCCCTTCCCTTCCCTTCCCTTCCCTTCCATCCTTCCATTCCATTCCATTCCATTCCATTCCATTCCATTCCATTCTATTCTATTCTATTCTATTCTATTCTATTCTATTCTATTCTATTCTATTCTTCATTCTGCTTTTCTATTCTATTCAATTCTGTTCTGTTCTATATTCTATTCTATCTTCTATTCTACTCTACTCTATTTTTTATTCCAATATTCTATCCTAGCCCATCTCCTATTCTACATTCTATTTTATTATTCTCTTGTCTTCTACTCTATACCCTACTCTCTAGCGAGACCCACCCCTCTATCCTCCCTTGCAGAGGGGGGTGGGTGGGCGAGTGAGTGGGGTCTTTCCAACCTTACCGATGCCACTTGAAAAGAATTGTTGGTGCCTCGGTGGTCCAAGTCGTGGCACATGCAGGAGATGAACAAGGCAAAGATTTCAATGTCTCTACAGGGGAGGAAAAACAGGGGAGGGGGGGTCAGTTCGGGGCGGCATCGACAAAAGGGGGCAGAATCAAACTCACGCAAAGCGTGAGTACCTTTTTCTTTTGCCATGGCTTGGTAAGGCCACACCTGGAACACAGGTAGTCCTCGACTTACAACAGTTCGTTCAGTGACCGTTTGGTTACCGCGCCACCGGCAAGAGCGACTTAGGCCCGTTTTTTTCACACCTACGGACCACTGCAGCATTCCCGTGGGTGACGTGATCAAAACTCGGCCACTGACTCGTGTTTACGACGGTCGCAGTGTGCTGGGGTCATGTGATCCCCTTTGGCGACCTTCGGACAAGTAGAGCCCAAGGGGAAAACAGATTCGCTTAAGGACCGTGTGATTAACTGTAGGGATTCCCTTAACAACTTTGGCAGGAATGATCCTAAAACGGCATAAAATTCACCCGCTCAGAACTGTCTCGCTGAACTACTGAAACGTTGGGCTCTGTTGTGGTCATAACATTGAGGACTACCTCAATTGTATCCCGTTTTGGGCACCATGCTGTTAAAAAAAGAAAAGAGCCCCAGAGATGATTACGGGGTTGGAGGATAAAACGCCTGAAGAACGGTTGCAGGAACTGGCTCTGTCTCGTTTAACGACCAGAAGGACTAGGTGGGGGAGGTGACAGCAGCATTCTGGAGGACGTTGCAAACTGCCCTCCATACGAACCACTTGCCAAGCATCTGAATTTTGACCGTGTGATTATGGGGATGCTGTCATGGTCACAAGTGTGAAAAAAGGGCCATAAGCAGGGGTGGGATTCAGCCCGGTTTGGGCCGGTTTGAACGAACCGGGTGTTAAATTTACCATCCGGTTCGCTGAACTGGTAGTTGAAACGATCGGCTGGCCTCGCCCAACCCCACCCCTCCCAGAAGTCTCCACGCTTCTGTTTTTACCTGCACAGGTAAGTGCAGGGTCTGGAAGGGCCAAAAACGGGCCAAACCCAGAAGTTCTGTAAGTCCGGAAACGGGCCTGTTTCTGGCTTCCGGAGGACCCCCCCCCCAGAGGCCTGAGGGAAGCCTCCAGACTCTGGGGAAGGCAAAAAAAAAAAAAAATGGCCCTCCCAAAAGTTCCAGCAGGCCACGCCCACCATGGCCACGCCCTCCCAGCAACCTGACAGAGAAACAGTTGTTGGGATGTTTGAATCCCACCCTCAGCCCTAAGTCCCTTTTTTCCGGTGCTGTTATAACTTCGGTCACTCAACAAGCGGTTCTAAGTCAGTGATGGCGAACCTTTTTGTTGTGGTGTGCCCAAAGCGCGCACCCTCCCCGCACATGCGTGCGCAGCACCCCTGCCATGTCCCCTGACCTGCACTGCGCATGCGTGCACCTCCCAGCTTATTTTGGGCAAAAAAATGAGGCCATTTTCGCCCTCCCGGAGGCTCGAGGGAAGCCTCTGAAACCTTGGGAGGCTGAAAAAAGGGGCCCGTTTCGGCACTCCTGGTATTTCCGGAAGGCCCGTTTTTTTGGCCTCCAAAGGCTGCAGGATTCCCCCGAGCCTCCGGGAGAGCAAAAACGGTCTCAAATGGGCAGAAACCAGCTGGGAGGCACACCCATGCGCAGTGCGGGTAAGTTTAACTGGGGCTCATGGGCCCACACAAATGGCTCTGCGTGCCCCCTGTGACATGCATGCCACAGGTTCGCCATCGTGGTTATAAAATTGAGGTTTCATTTTGCAAGATTTCCCCCTCAAGGCGAAGAAACAAGAAAGGAAATGGCTTTTGGGGACCCTCCGCCGTGTCTTTGCTGGGTTTGGAAAGCTGGCGCCCCGACTTCCACAAGCTGAACAGGGAACCAAGAGTTGTGGGTCCAACCTCAGCTTGTGTTGTCCCAAGAGATCCTTTAAGATCCTTTTCCTGTGTCCCGCAGCCCGGTAGGGACTCGCTCTCTGACGACCCCCGGGCCTAAACCAAGCCCATCATCCACGTCCACTTACTCCAGGTAGTTGATGAGCTCCAGATTCTTGTACAGCAAGTAGCAGAAGTGGGAGACGGAGAAGGCGTGCATCCAGTTGTGATACGGAGGGTCTCTGTACCCCTTTTTTACCATGAGGCAGAACCTGAGGAAAATGACCAAAAAAAGAGAGTCACTTGGGGTTATTTAAGACCCCCAAATGTAAGACCGAGCAGCCATTTCCTCTTCTTAAGAGGTTCCTTTCCTTGCTGCGTCTTTTCCACAAAATGACACAAAAACCCTAAACCCAAACACACACTGCCCAAGAATAACAGAGTAACAGAGTTGGGAGGGAGCTTGGAGGTCATCTAGTCCAGGGGTCGCCAAGCTTTTGGACCTCAGGGACCACCAAACTCATCATTTTAAATCCCGCGGACCTGAGACCCTGGGAAAATGCCCCCCAAAAGTGTGCAGGAAAATCCCCCACCCCGTTTTCCTACGATTGATCATTCTTTATTTGGGACCGCAGGACACCGTCTCCAGCTCCGTTCTCAGGGAAAGAGAGAGAGACTTTTGGCTTCATGCAAGGAAAGCAGCAGGAGCCGCAGAGTCTTTCTTTCTCTCCCCCAAACTCTGCCAGAAATGAGTCTTTGCCGGCGCAGCCTCTTGGAGCAGGAGGCCTTGCAGGGTCCCAAAGACTCATTTCTGGCGGAGTTTGGGGGAGAGAAAGAAAGACTTTGGCTGCTTTCCTTGAGTGCAGCCAAAAGCAGAAGAAGAAAGAAGCAGAAAGAAGCAGCCCGGTGGCCAGGCCAGGTGTGTGGGGCTAGTGGGGCAAGTTCCCCCCCTCCACCCTTTCCCCCCTCCCCTCACTACCTCGTGTTGTTCGCAATGCAAGCGACGCAAACCTTGTGTTCCCATGAGCCATGTGGGCGGTGCAGCCTTGTGTTCCCGCGCAGCCTGGATTAATTGCTTTGGGGGAAGGGGGACATTTCTCTACGGACCACCAAAATTTCCTCATGGACCGCCAGTGGTCCCCGGCCCACTCCTGCTCTAGTCCCACCCTATGGCCAAGGCAAGAGACCTATATTTGGTCACAAAAAAGATGTTGTGGAACTCTGGGAAGAGTGCCGAGAAGAGCCACAAAGAGGATTAGGGGACTGGAGGCTAAAACATACAAAGAATGGTGGCTGGAATTGGGGATGTCTAGTTTAATGAAAAGAAGGACTAGGGGTGACATGATACCCAATATTTGAGGGGCTGCCCCAAAGAATAAGAAGAGGGGGTCAAGCTATTCTCCAAAGCCCCTGAAGAGGCCGGAGAAGAAGCAACGGATGGAAACTCATCAAGAAGAGAAGCAACCTGGAATTAAGGAGAAACTTCCTAAAAGTGAGGACCATTAGCCAGTGGAACTGCTTGCCACCAGAAGTTGTGGGTGCTCCATCACTGGAGGATTTTAAGAAGAGACTGGACAGCCATTTGTCCGGAATGGTACAGGGTCTCCTGCTTGAGCAGGGGGTTGGTCTAGAAGACCTCCAAAGTCCCTTCCAACTGTGGTATTCTGTTACTTATGGATCTTCCTGCTCCACCAACCAACCTCACGGATCTTTGTACTCCAGTCCAGAAGAGGCCGTGGAAAGCTGCTATTCCATGACTGAAGGATAAGGGTTCAAGGGCCGGACTCTATTTCCCTAGCGGGCCAACCATTCTTGGAAAAGAGACCACCAGGTATAAGTGTCCCACCCAGTTTGCCTCTCTAGCCTTACTTTGTCCTCCTGTGTTGGTCCTTTCAGGTACCCCAGAAAAGAAACACAATGAATACTAAGGCTATTTCATTGTGGGGTCCTTGGTGCTCTCTGAGCTGGGTGGTTTTCTTGCAGACGTTTCATGACCCAACTAGGGAACCTCATCAGGGCTATCATGATCACCATCACCATCAATTGTAGTCGTTGAAGTGGTTTCAGGATAAGGAGGAGGAGGAGGAGGAGGACTGTGGGGTCCTTGGTGCTCCCTGAGCTTTGCAATTTTCTCATAGATATTTCATGACCCAACTAGGTAACGCCATCAGTGGTCGAAGGGAGGAGGGTTCGCTCTTATTTTTACGTACTAATAAACATCTGCAAGAAAACCACCCAGCTCAGAGAGCACCAGGGACCCCACAGTCCTCCTCCTCCTCCTCCTCCTCTTCCTCCTCCTCCTCCTCCTCCTCCTCCTCCTCCTCCTCCTCTTCCTCCTCCTCCCTGCATGCCTACTCCCTCTTAGCACTGATGATGTTACCTAGTTGGGTCATGAAATGTCTGCAAGAAAACCACCCAGCTCAGAGAGCACCAGGGACCCTATTGTCTTCTTCTTCTTCCTCCTCCTCTTCCTCCTCCTCCTCCTCTTCCTCATCCTCCTCCTCCTCCTCCTCCTCTCCTCCTCCCTCCTCCCCCTTTCCTCCTCCTCCTCCTCCTCCTCCTCCTCCTCCTCCTCCTCCTCCTCCTCCTCCTTTCCACCATCCCCCATTCCCTTCTAGCACTGATGATGTTACCTACTTTGCTCAGAAAGCAACCTGGCCCCAGTTCCGATTGCACCATTGCAGCTCCCACCTTAACCTTTTTTCAACAACTCCTTGTGGATCCTCCTGTCGCCTCTTGGACTCCCTGGAGGCACCAGGACTGTCTGCGGCTTTCCCAAGCCCTGGTCCAACGGGGACACCCCCCTCCCCCCACCTTGGGATTGGCCAGGCATGCAACAAGCAGGTAAGATGGTGCCCTTTTTGCCGGGAATCCTCTCAGCCGAGCCGGCACATTGAAATAATGCGTTAAACCTGGTGTCCAAACGGAGAAGCGGAAATCAAGTCCCTGGATCACTTCGGGATCCAGAGGAAGGAAAAAGGGGGAAGAAAAACAAAAAACCTGCCTTGTTCTCTTCTCCCAACCATACCTGACAAGGGTTTGACGGTCGATTTTGTAGCTGCTGATGAAATTCATGTCCTGCAGCATGCTCAGAATGGCCTTTGGGGGGAAAGAAAGGAAAGAAAGAAAGAAAGAAAGAAAGGAAAGAAAGAAAGAAAGAAAGAAAGAAAGAAAGAAAGAAAGAAAGAAAGAAAGAAAGAAAGAAAGAAAGAAAGAAAGAAAGAAAGAAAGAAAGAGAGAGAGAGAGAAAGATGAGATTGAGGGGAAAAGGTTGATGGCAACCTCCTTCAGGCTAGGAGAAGCCATTTTCTTGTGGCCAAGAGCCATAACTGAGATATCTTGGCCTCCCAAAATAAGGGCAACGTGGAAGGTCACTGTTATTCTGAGGAGTTGAGTGGCAATAGGTTGATTCTATCTCTCCCCTCCTCCCCATCCCTCTCTCTTTCCCTCTCTCTCCTCCTTCTTCCTTCCTTCACTCCTCCTCCTCCTAATCCTCCCTTTCCCTCTCTCCCTACTTTCCCTACTCCTCCTCTCCCCATCCCTCTTCCTTTCCCTCTCACCTCGTCCTTCTCTCCTCCACCTCCCCTTTCTTCACCCTCCTCCTCTTCCCTTCTCCTTCTCTTCCTTCCTTCACTCCTTTCTCCTCCTTCCTCTCCCTCCCTCTCCTTTCTTCACCCTCCTCCTCCTCCTTCTCTTCCTTCCTTCACACCTCCTCCTCCTCCTTCCCACATCCCCCTTCCTTTCCCTTTCATCTCTTCCTTCCTTCACTCTTCCCTCCTCCTCCCCATCCCTCTTCCTTTCCTTCTCACCTCCTCCTTCTTTTCTTTCTTTCTTTCTTTCTTTCTTTCTTTCTTTCTTTCTTTCTTTCTTTCTTTCCTTCTTTCCTTCCTTCCTTCCTTCCTTCCTTCCTTCCTTCCTTCCTTCCTTCCTTCCTTCCTTCCTCCTCCCTCTCCCTTTCCCTCTCTCTCCTTTTGTCATCCTCCTTCTCCTCCTCCTCCTCCCTTCTCCTTCTCCTCTTCCTTCCTTCACTCCTCCTCCCTCCTCCTCCCTCCAAAGCTACAGCTGATCCAGAATGTAATGTACGGTTACGTGGCCAGTCACATGGCCACTGAAGGCCTTGCAGGTGTGACTCCAGATGGTAGTGGCCACTGACTGACTCAGCTAAGCTTTCATAGGCAACTGCCTAGGCCTGGTTGACGGTCCTTAGTGCCATAGGAGTCTATGAATTTATTATTTGATGTTTTCAACCTACACAACCTACACAACCTCCCCTGAGCCCCTTGGCAAGTGTGGGGTTGCCAAACCCATTTGACAAGGTTTTTAGCTTAGCAAAAGAAATGTTAGATTGAATGAATGAATGAATTTGTCAATGAATGAATGAATGACTGAATTGATCAATGAATAAATGAATAAATTGATCAATGAATGAATGGATGGATGGATCAATGAATCAATGAATCAGTGAATCAATGAATCAATGAATGACTGATCAGTGAATCAATGAATGACTGAAGAATTGATCCACAAATGACTGAATGAATTGATCAATGAAAATGAATGACTGAACTGATCAAAGAATAAATGAATAAATTGATAAATGAATGACTGAATTGATCAATGAATAAATGAATAAATTGATCAATGATTGAATGAATCAATCAATGAATCAATGAATGACTGAATGAATTGATCGATGACTGACTGACTGACTGACTGAATGAATGAATGAATAAATTGATCAATGAATGAATGGATCAATAAATCAATAAATGACTGATGAATTGATCCACGAATGAATGACTGAATGAATTGATCAATCAAAATGAATGACTGAATTGATCAATGAATGAATAAATAAATCAATCAATCAATCAATCAATCCATCCATCAATCAACCAACCAATCTTTCCAGGTGCTTCAAGCAGGCAAACTGGAACTAACACTTACCATCGATGTGTCGTCCTCAGGAAGCGATCGCGGTGTGTACGTGAATTTGGCGAAGTTCGGTTCGATCTGTGAAACCGGGATGATTTCTTCATGGAGAAGTTTGGTGTGCTCATCATCCGATACCTGGAAGAAGGAAAAGGACTCATTGTTTCCAATAGGAAATAATATATAATATAATAATAATATTTAATATATTTAATAATATTATATTTATATATTTATAATATATAAATAGATGCTAGGTAGATAACTAGATATAGATAATATAGATTGAATATATATAAATGATGTGTAGATGATAGAGAAGATAAAGAGAGATGATAAGTAGGTAGATAGGTAGGATAGGGTGTATATATAGACAGACTGTAGACAGATATAGATGTTGGAGACACATAGAATTACAGAACTATCTGGCTAGCTAGGCAGGCTATACTCTATCTATCTATCTATCTATCTATCTATCTATCTATCTATCTATCTATCTATCTATCCCTATCTATCTGTATCTCTCTCCTCATCTCTCTATCTCATATATCTCTATCTATCCTATATCTATCTATCTCTCTCTATCTCTCTCTATCTATCTATCTATCATATCTATCTATCTATCTATCTATCTAACTATCTGTATCTATCTGTGCATCTATCTTATCCATCTTATCTCTCTCTCTCTCTCTCTCTCTCTCTTTCTCTCTCTCTCTCTACTCTATCTATCCATCCCTATCTATCTATCTACTTCTCCATTCATATCTATCTATCTATCTATCTATCTATCTATCTATCTATCTATCTATCTCCTATCTGTCTCTATCTCTCTATCTGTCTGTCTGTCTATCTGTATCTCCCCTTCTCTCTCTCTCTCTCTGTCTGTCTGTCTGTCTGTCTGTCTGTCTGTCTGTCTGTCTGTCTATCTATCCTATCTCTATCTGTCATCTCTATCTCTCTATCTGTCTGTCTGCTCTATCTATCCCCCTTCTCTCTCTCTCTCTGTCTGTCTGTCTGGTCTGTCTCTGTGCTGTCATCTGTCTGTCTGTCTGTCTGTCTGTCTGTCTGTCTGTCTAAAAACTCATCTATCTATCTCTCCGTCATCTCTAGTCTGCGCCTATCTATGTGCCACCTGGTGTCGAAATGCTATCTGTCATCTACTGTCTGTCTATCTATCTTCTCTCTTCTTCTCTCATCAAAATCAAATGAATGCAATCATTCAATCATTCACATCAAACCTTAATTCTGTACCAATCTTCGTGGGCCGGATCTAAAAGACCAATCGGCCGGATGTGGCCTCTTCTCATCTATCATCTCCGTCTGATCTATGCCCACCCTGTGCTAGGTAGATAACTAGATAGATAATATAGATTAGATATATATAATGATGTAGATGATAGATAGAGAAAGAGATCTGTCTGTCTGTCTAGGTAGATCTCTCTCTCTAGGTGTATCTTCTCTCTCTCTCTCTCTCTTCTCTATATCTATCTATCTATCTACTGTCTGTCTGTCTGTCTCATCTATCCCCCCTTGTCTCTCTTCTCTATCTATCTATCCTATCTCTATCTGTCTGTCTGTCTATCTATCTCTCTCTCTCTCTATCTATCTATCTCTCTCTCTCTCTCTCTCTCTCTCTCTCTCTCTCTAGCTATCTGTCTCTCTCTCTCTCTCTCTCTATCTATCTATCTATCTATCCCCCCTTCTCTCTCTCTCTCTCTCTCTCTCTCTCTCTCTATCTATCTATCTATCTCTCTCTCTCTCTCTCTCTCTCTCTCTCTCTCTATCTATCTATCATCTCTCTCTCTCTCTCTCTCTATCTATCTATCTCTATCTGTCTGTCTGCCTATCTATCCCCCCTCTCTCTCTCTCTCTCTCTCTCTCTCTCTATCTATCTATCTATCTCTCTCTCTCTCTCTCTCTCTCTCTCTCTCTATCTATCTATCATCTCTCTCTCTCTCTCTCTCTATCTATCTATCTATCTATTTATCTATTATCTGTCTGTCTGTCTATCTATCCCCCCCTCTCTCTCTTTCTCTATCTATCTATCTATCATCTCTATCTATCTATCTATCTATCTATCTATCTATCTATCTATCTATCTATCTCTATCTGTCTCTATCTATCTCTATCTGTCTGTCTGTCTATCTATCCCCCCCTCTCTCTCTCTCTCTCTCTCTCTCTCTCTCTCTCTCTCTCTCTCTCTCTCTCTCTCTCTCTCTCTCTCATCTCTCTCTCTATCACTCTATAAAATCAAGTAAAAATAGCGAATGGGTGAAAATCTTTTACTCAAACTTCCTCACACCTCCAAATAAGTTACGCAGACCTAATCCACATATCAAAGGAGAAGGCCTGCAAAATTAAATTAGATTTCGCAGTGGAGCTGCATGTTCACAAGAATACACACACACACACACATACAGACCCCTCAAGGGTCACCCTAGAAACAGCACGTAGATCCTCCCATTCTCAGGACAAGCTCCCCTATAAAACGGTTTTTGCTGCACCCCACCGCTCCGCAGCTGCCCCTAAAAGGCAAATCTCTTTGTTTTGAGGGAATCAATCGTTCTTCTTTCCTCCCCGCTGGGAAGATTTGATTTTAATTCATTCCTGTGCCGAGACCGAATCTCGGAAGGCCCCAATCATTCCTCTGACCCATGTCCTTCGTTTTAAGCCTTTGGAATACCTTCATGTGATACATCATCATCTCGTTGGCCAGGTGGCTTCGGTACTGGGCCTCATGGACCTTCTTGTAGAGCAAGGACTGTAGGAAGGAAAAAGGAAGATTCTTTTTTTAAAAAAAGTCCACCCTGGGGCATCCGACTTCTCTGCGGGAGATAATGCTCTGTTTTCCTGAAAATACACCCTACCCTGAAAGTAAGTCTTAGCTTGATTATTACGTGTGCACCCAAAATAAGCCCTACTCCCCAAATAAGCCCTAATGAAGATCCCACCCACTCCAGAATGGAGGGATAAAAATTAAGCTAGGGTGGAGATGCAGGAGGGGTGGAGCTGTCCTACTACTTCCCTTTGGACAGGTGTAGCCAGGCCTCGCACACCCCGACACCTGCCTGGCCGGCCCAATTCTTCTGCAGCCGGCAAGGCAGGCAAGGCTTTCCTGAAGGCCTCTGGAGCTGAGAGCAAAGCTCAGGATCGATCCAAAGCTCTGTTACTGGCTGCAGAGACCTTTAGGGAAGCCTTGCCAGCTGCAGAAGAAGAAGTTCCTGAAGGCCTCGGACAGCGAAAAGGAGGCCGGGGGCGATGGGCGCAAGTGAGGTTAGTCAGTGGAGGACATCCCCCCCCCCAAAAATAAGACCTGGTGCCTTTTTTGGTGGCAAAAAAATATAAGACAGGGTCTTATTTTCAGGGAAACACAGTATCAGTCATCTATCTGTCCATCCCTCCATCTCTCTCCCTCTCTTCCTCTCTCTCTCAGTCATCTATCTATCTATCTATCTATCTATCTATCTATCTATCTATCTATCTATCTATCTATCTATCTATCTATCTATCTATCATCTATCTACCTATCATCTATCAATCATCTATCTATCTATCTATCTATCTATCATCTATCTATCTATCTATCTATCATCTATCTATCTATCTATCTATCTATCTATCTATCTATCTATCTATCTATCTATCTATCATCTATCTATCTATCATCTATCTATCTATCTATCTATCTATCTATCTATCTATCTATCTATCTATCTATCTATCTATCTACCTACCTATCATCTATATCAATCATCTATCTATCTATCTATCTATCTATCTATCTATCTATCTATCTATCTATCTATCTATCTATCTATCTATCTATCTATCTATCTATCTATCTATCTATCTATCTATCTATTCTATCTAATCTCTCTATCCATCTATTATATCTCTATCTGTCATTTAGCTAGCTAGCTATCATCTCTCTCTCTATATATATATATATTATAAATTGTCTATCTGTCCATCTCTTCCCCGCACTTTGCCTGTCTATCTGTCTCTTCTGCACCCTTCCTCCAATGGTGAGGCTGGTCTTGAGACCTCTCTACCGGCTCCAGGGTCTTATTTTCGGGGGGGACACCTGGTCCTAAGTTCATTCTCCGGGGTTTTTCTTTCCCCCAGAAGCCTCCTCCCAGAAGGAACCAGGTTGATGTGCAACCTCCCTGGAGGTTCCCTTGAGGTACAGATCCTGGAATTTCCCCGGGGATCCGAAACTCCTCAGCTTCACCTGGACGAGAGCCAAGGGCCAACAGGAAAAAAAAAGCAAGGGAGACTATAAAAGCCACGTACGTGAGCGATGCTGATGCCACAGTAGATGGAGAAGGCGGTGGCCAGGTCCTCGTCGAATTTGCTAAACCACGACCCGTTGATCTTATTGACCAGCTCGGCCACTCCAATCACCTCTGGAAGACAAAAAGACATTTTAGGCAGAGTCCGTTTCTGCATCCAGGAAGTTCTTCAGGTGAATTTCCGGTTTCTGGTCAGCACCTGGTTTTAGAAGGGCTCGGACTGGAGTTCAGGAAAGGGGCAGCTTTAAACCTTGGCAGCTTTCAGATGGGTGAACTTCAACTCCCAGAATTCCCCAGCCAGCTAAACCTTCCTTCCTTTCTTCCTCTTTCCTTTTCCTCCCTCCCTCCCTTTCTTCTCTCCCTCATTGTTTCTTCCTTCCCTCCCTTTCTTCTCTTCTTCCTTCTTTCTCTCTCGCTCTACCCCTTTACATCCTTCCTTCCTTCTTTCCTTCCTTTTTCCTCCCTCCCTCCTTCCCTTCCTTCTCTCCTTCCCTTCCTTCTCTCCTTGCTCTCCCTCTTTCCTCCTTCCCTTTCTTCTCTCCCTCATTGCTTCTTCCTTCCTTCCTTCCCTCCCTTTCTTCTCTTCTTCCTTCTTTCTCCCTCGCTCTACCCCTTTACATCCTTCCTTCCTTCTTTCCTTCCCTTTTCCTCCCTCCTTCTCCCTCGCTCTCCCCTTTCCTCCTTCCCTCCCTTTCCTCCCTTCATTCTCTTTTTCTTCCTTCTTTGCTCTCCCCTTCCCTCCTTCCCTTTCTTCTCTCCCTCATTGCTTCTTCCTTCCTTCCCTCCCTCCCTCCCTTTCTTCTCTTCTTCCATCTTTCTCCTCGCTCTACCCCTTTATATCCTTCCTTCCTTCTTTCCTTCCTTTTTCCTCCCTCCCTCCTCTCTCCCTCCCTCCTCTCTCCCTCCCTCCTTCCCTTCCTTCTCTTCCTTCTCTCCCCTTTTCCTCCCTCCCTCCCTCTCTCCCTTATTGCTTCTTCCTTCCCTCCCTCTTCTCTTCCTCCTTCTTTCTCCCTCGCTCTACCCCTTTACATCCTTCCTTCCTTCCTTCTTTCCTTCCTTTTCCTCCCCTCCCTTCTTCCTTCCCTTCCTCCTCTCCTTGCTCTCCCTCTTTCCTCCCTCCTTGCCTTCTTCCTTTCCTCCCTTTATTCTCTTTTTCCTTCCTTCCCCACTCTCCCCCTTTCCTTCCTTCCTTCTTTCCTCCTCCCTCCCTCCCTCTCTCCCTTCTTCCTTCTCTTCCTTACCTTCTTCCACCCTTCCCTCTCCCCCTTCCTTCCTCTCCCTTCTTCCTTCTTCCCTTCCCTTTCTTTTCTCCTTTCTTCCTCCCTCCCTCACCCCTTTCCTTCGTTCTTTCTTTCCTTTCTTCCTCTCCCTTATTCCTTCTTTCCTCCCTTTTCCTCTTCTTTTTCCTTCCTCCCATGCTCACCCCTTCCTTCCTTCCTTCCTTCCTTCCTTCCTTCCTTCCTTCCTTCCTTCCTTCCTTCCTTCCTTCCTTCCTTCCTTCCTTCCTTCCTTCCTTTCTTTCTTTCTTTCTTTCTTTCTTTCTTTCTTTCTTTCTTTCTTTCTTTCTTTCTTTCTTCCCCCCCCTCCCTCCCATGTCTCCTTCTGAGCGCTTTCAGTGACTGGGAAGACAAAATGCCCATCTGGGAAGGCGTCATGGCAGCCTCTCGGCCAGGGGGGCCCAGGACCCCCGAATCTCCACCATGGACGAGCTGCTCACC
Source organism: Notechis scutatus (assembly GCF_049901735.1). Classification (NCBI taxonomy): domain Eukaryota; kingdom Metazoa; phylum Chordata; class Lepidosauria; order Squamata; family Elapidae; genus Notechis; species Notechis scutatus. The sequence goes on along the minus strand of NC_142013.1, from coordinate 1,494,603 downwards.
CTGGTTCTCGTCTTTGATGGGGAAACAGAGGATGTTCCTGGTGCGAAAGCCAGTGCTGTCATCCACGCCGCGGTAGAAGAGCGGGTGAGAGTAGGCGTCTTTGATGTTCAGGATCTTGCCGGTGGTGGCCACGTGGCCGGCGATGCCCTGATCGGCTGGAATCCGGATCTCGTAGCTCTGTCGGCAGGGAAGCAGAAGCTGCTGGTTACTCCAAAGCTATTTCCGTTTTGCTTTGCGTATTCCATAAAATGACACAAAGAACGGAAGAAACACAGAATGACGACGAAAGGAAAGGGAGAATGATGCATAAGGAGATAAATGCGCAAAGAGGAAAATGCTTCTGGTTTGATCAGTGTTTCTCAACCTGGGCCACTTTAAGACTTGTGGACTTCAATTCCCAGAATTCCCCAGGCAGCCAGGAATGATAGAGTTGGGAGAGACCAGAAGGGCCATCTAAGTCAGGGGTCTCCAACCTTGGCCACTTTAAGACTCGTGGACTTCAACCCCCAGAATTCCCCAGGCAGCCAGGAATGATAGAGTTGGGAGAGACCAGAAGGGCCATCTAAGTCAGGGGTCTCCAATCTTGGCCACTTTAAGACTTGTGTACTTCAACTCCCAGAATTCCCTAGCCAGTCGGGAATGATAGAGTTGGAAGAGACCGGAAGGGTTATCTAAGTCAGGGGTCTCCAATCTTGGCCACTTTAAGACTTGTGTACTTCAACTCCCAGAATTCCCTAGCCAGCCGGGAATGATAGAGTTGGAAGGGACCAGAAGGGTTATCTAAGTCAGGGGTCTCCAACCTTGGCCACTTTAAGACTTGTGGACTTCAATTCCCAGAATTCCCCAGGCAGCCAGGAATGATAGAGTTGGGAGAGACCAGAAGGGCCATCTAAGTCAGGGGTCTCCAACCTTGGCCACTTTAAGACTCGTGGACTTCAACCCCCAGAATTCCCCAGGCAGCCAGGAATGATAGAGTTGGAAAAGACCAGAGGGGCAATCTAAGTCAGGGGTCTCCAACCTTGGCCACTTTAAGACTTGTGGACTTCAACCCCAGAATTCCCCAGGCAGCCAGGAATGATAGAGTTGGAAAAGACCAGAGGGGCAATCTAAGTCAGGGGTCTCCAACCTTGGCCACTTTAAGACTCGTGGACTTCAACCCCAGAATTCCCCAGGCAGCCAGGAATGATAGAGTTGGAAAAGACCAGAGGGGCAATCTAAGTCAGGGGTCTCCAACCTTGGCCACTTTAAGACTTGTGGACTTCAACCCCCAGAATTCCCCAGGCAGCCAGGAATGATAGAGTTGGGAGAGACCAGAAGGGCCATCTAAGTCAGGGGTCTCCAACCTTGGCCACTTTAAGACTCGTGGACTTCAACCCCCAGAATTCCCCAGCCAGTCATGAATGATAGAGTTGGAGGGGACCAGAAGGGTCATCTAAGTCAGGGTCTCCCACCTTTTCCACTTTAAGACTTGTGGACTTCAACCCCAGAATTCCCTAGCCAGCCAGGAATGATAGAGTTGGAAGGGACCAGAAGGGTCATCTAAGTCAGGGTCTCCAACCTTGGCCACTTTAAGACTTGTGGACTTCAACCCCCAGAATTTCCCAGGCAGCCAGGAATGATAGAGTTGGAAGAGACCAGAAGGGCCATCTAAGTCAGGGGTCTCCAACCTTGGCCACTTTGAGACTTGTGGACATCAACTCCCAGAATTCCCCAGCCAGCAAAGCCAGGCAGGACTTGAACTCACAGCCTTCTGCTTTCTAGCCAGGTACCCTAACTCAGAAGTCCCCAAACTTGGCAACTTTAAGACTGGTGGACTTCAACTCCCAGAATTCCCCAGGCAGCCAGGAATGATAGAGTTGGAAGAGACCAGAAGGGTCATCTAAGTCAGGGCTCTCCAACCTGGGCCACTTTAAGACTGGTGGACTTCAACTCCCAGAATTCCCCAGGCAGCCAGGAATGATAGAGTTGGAAGGGACCAGAAGGGCCATCAAAGTCAGGGCTCTCCCACCTGGGCCACTTTAAGACTGGTGGACTTCAACTCCCAGAATCCCCAGCCACCCCCTCGATTCTTTCACTGCTTGCGTCGCCCTGCTTTTCTCACCTCATCATCCACCACACCGCCATCAAACACCTTGGCCACCAACTCATGGCTGCTTCGGTCCAGCAGGAAAACTGAACATCTGAAAGGGAATTCCGTGAAGGAAAAGGGGTGAGGAGAGAGCCCGGCGGAGGGGGAAGGGGGAACAGCTGCCCCTCCCACATTCCGGGGGGGTCCTTGGACCAATTCCCCACTCCAGGAGCCCCTCTTATCGGTGGAGAAGGGCTGGGATGAATTTTTCTCCTCTTCTTCTCTGGTTCATTTCTTCCCTTCTCTTTCTTTCTCTCTCTTTTCTTCCTTCCTTTCATCCTCCCTCCTTCTCTCCCTCTCTCCATTCCTCCTCCCTCCCTTCTCATCCTCCCTCCTTCTCTCCCACCCTGTCCCTCCCTTCCTTTCAACCTCTCTCCCTTTCTCCTTCCTTGCTCCCTCCCTGTCTCTCTCCATCTCCCTCCCTCTCTTCCTTCATCCCTCCTTCTCTCCGCACTCTCTATCTCCCTCCCTCTCCCTCCATTTCTCTCCTTCCTGCCCCTTCCATCCTCCCTCCTTCTCTCCCTCCTTCCTCTCCCCTTCCATCCTCCCTCCTCCTCTCCCTTCCTCTTTCCCTCCCTCCCTCCTTCCTTCCTTCTTCCCTCCCTCCCTATCCCTCCATTTCTCTCCCCTCCCTCTCATCCTCCTTCTCTCCTTCTCTCTTCCTCCTTCCCTTTCTTCCTTCTCCTCCCCCTCCTCCTTCTTTCCATCCTCCCCTTCTCTCTCTTCCTCCTCCCTCCCTCCCTTCCCCCACTCCTCCTATCCCCCCTCTCTATTTTTCATTGATTACTCCACCCAGAGTCACCAATTACAAAGAGAGCCATCCAGAAAAACCTTGAAATAACTACGCTAAGTCTAAAATGCCCCTCCAGCTTTTGGAGACACTGTGAGCCATCCAAACAACCCCCGGGGGTGGTGGTGGTTTTGGCTGTTCCTCAAGCATGTCACCCCCTTCCCTCTCCCACGAGGGGCTGGCTGTGACCACTAGGCCCCCCTGCCCAGGATGAGACTCACATTTCAGCGTTGCTGAGATTCCTGGCTTCCGTAATGATCTCCTGCAGCAGCACGGAAACATCATCTGAAAGAGGATCGGGGCAGGGGAAACGCTCAGAAAAACCAACCGATGGACCTCAGGCACGTTTTTTTTGGGGGAAGGGGGCTTCTTCCCACCCCACCTCCCTGGAAAGCCGGCTCCTTGCCAGCCCACCCCCATTTCAGGGAATACAGCCGAATCCTCATCGGAGCCTCTATCTTCGTGGTGGGTCTGGAGGCAGGGATCTCCCAGGTTCCTCCTGCCCTTGGATACCTACCCAGGTGAGTGAAAAGGTTCTTGGCCACTTGCAAAAGAGCCTGTGAAGAAGAAAGACAGGTGAACGCTCTCGTTCTTTCTCAGCACCAACATGGTGGTTTGGGGTTTTTTTTGGGGGTGGGGGGAAGGAAAACATACTGCTCCCTCTTCTCCCAATCCTAAACTACCTGCAGAATAACCGAATATCAGAGTTGGAAGGGACCTTGGGGGTCTTTCTAGTCCAACCCCTTGCTCAGGCAGGAGACCCTATACCCATTTCAGACAAGTGACTCTTCTTTAAAAACCTCTGGTGTTGGAGCACTCGCGGCTTCTTGGTGGCCAGCAGTTCCACTGGTTCCATTGTTTTCACTATCAGGAAGTTTCTCCTTCATTCCAGGTTGCTTCTCTCTCTCCGATGATATTCGTCCGAATTGAACATAGAAACGTAGGGCTGGAAGGAAGGGACCTTGGAGGTCTTCTAGTCCAACCCTCTGCCCCGTCCTGGACAAAGGGCTCTCCAATCTCCAGACCTCCAGTGATGGCGCACCCATCCTTTCTGAAGGCAACCCATCCCACTGGTTAATTCTCCCCCACTCTTTTCTCCTTAGTTCCAGATTGTTTCTCTCCTTGATTCATTTCCATCCGTTGCTTCTGTGCCCTGCCTCTCTTCAGGGCCTTTGGAGAACAGCTTGACCCCCCTCCTCTTCTTTGGGGGCAGCCCAGAGGTGGTCTTCAGCCAGTTCTGACCGGTTCTGGAGAACCGGTAGCGGAAATGTTGAGTAGTTCGCAGAACCGGCCCATCCCATCCACCTCTGACTGGAGATTTGACAGTATCCTTCCCCTGCCACGCCCACCAAGCCACGCCCACAGAACACCACGCCCACACAGCTGATTGGCTGGGTCTCCTTGGGTTGCCCTGCCCAGGAGAACGGAGCTGGAAAGCAGGTTAGCGGGGTGGGGAGGGAAGGGGGATTTTGCAGTATATCCTTCCTCTGCCTTGTGCACCAAGCCACACCCACCAAGCCACGCCCACAGAACACCACGCCCACCAAGTCACGCCCACAGCTGATCGGCTGGCTCTTCTTGGGTTGCCCTGCCCAGGAGAACGGAGCTGGAAAGCAGGTTAGCGGGGTGGGGAGGGAAAGGGGATTTTGCAGTATATCTTTCCCTGCCACGCCCACCAAGGCACGCCCACAGCTGATCGGCTGGGTCTCCTTTGGTTGCCCTGCACAGGAGAACAGAGCTGGAAAGCAGGTTAGCGGGGTGGGGAGGGAAAGGGGATTTTGCAGTATATCCTTCCTCTGCCTTGTCCACCAAGCCATGCCCACCAAGCCACGCCCACAGAACACCATGCCCACCGAGCCACGCCCACAGCTGATCGGCTGGCTCTTCTTGGGTTGCCCTGCCCAGGAGAACGGAGCTGGAAAGCAGGTGAGTGGGGTGGGGAGGGAAGGGGATTTTGCAGTATATCTTTCCCCTGCCACGCCCACCAAGCCACGCCCACCAAGCCACGCCCACAGAACCGGTAGTAAAAAAAAAAAATTGAATCCCACCACTGGGTCAGCCCCTCAAATCTTGGAAAACTGCTCTTGTGTCATTTCTGGTCTTTCTTTTCCTTAGACTAAAGGTAAAAGGTTCCCCTCTCCTGCATTCGGTCTTGATGGGCTGCAAGAACCCAGGGAGCCACTAAAGGTAAAGGTAAAAGGTTCCCCTTACACCTACATGCTCGTCATTTCTGGCTCTAGGGGGCGCTGCTCATCTCCATTACAAAGCCAAGGAAGAGCCAGCGCCGTCCGAAGACGTCTCCGTGGTCATGTGGCCGGCAGGACTAAAGGCCTTTCGAAGACGCACGGGACGCTGTTCCCTTCCCACCAAAGGGGTCCCTATTTTTCTACTTGCCTTTTTTAAACGTGCTTTCGAACTGCCAGGTTGGCAGGAGCTGGGACAAGGAACGGGAGCTCTTTCCATGACGCGGCGCTGGGGATTCGAACCGCCAAACTGCCGACCTTTTCTGATCGACAAGCTCGGCGTCTTGTTCCCTGAGCCACCCACATCCTTTTTCATTAGACTAGACCATTTCCTCAACTCTCCTTCGTGAGGTCTGAGAGCCGAGCCTACAGGAGATCTCTCGAAACCTTGGAGGAGTTTTAGCAGAATAACACAATCACAGGGTTGGAAGGCGCCTTGGAGGTCTTCTAGTCCAACCCGCTCCTCAGCCAGGAGACCCCACACCATTTCAGAAAAATAGTTGTCCAATTGAGTTTAGTGGGTTTTGACCTTCAAAAGTCCCAGGAGCTGAAGTCCAGCTTGTATGATTTGGTTGCTTATTTGTACCCTATGACTATTATTAAGTGTTGCACCTGATGATACTTGACCCTTGACGGATGTACCTTTTCTTTTATGTACGCTGAGAGCATTTGCACCAAGACAAATTCCTTGTGTGTCCAGTCACACTTGGCCAATAAAAGAATTCTATAAAGAATTCTCTTCTCTTCTCTTCTCATTCTTATTCTATTCATTCCCTCAACACTGTCCAACTATTTACAAAGTCTGCATTACTGTTACTATTAATCTTCTCATCACTCCTTATCACCCATCCTGTCCACTTGTGACTGTATGACTGTAACTTTGTTGCTTGTATCCTTAAGATTTATATTGACTGTTTCCTAGTATGATTTGATTGCTTATTGTACCCTCTGACTATCATCAAGTGTTGTACCTGATGATTCTGGACTCTTGACGAATGTATCTTTCCTTTTATGCGCACTGAGAGCATTTGCACCAAGACAAATTCCTTGTGTGTCAAATCACACTTGGCCAATAAAGAATTCTCTCCTCTCCTCTCCTCTCCTCTCCTCTCCTCTCCTTCTCCTTTCCTTTCCTTCCTTTCCTTTCCTTTCCTTTCCTTTCCTTTCCTTTCCTTTCCTTTCCTTTCCTTTCCTTTCCTATTCTATTCTATTATCCATTCTATTCTATTTTCTATTCTATTCTTGATGAATGTATCTTTTCTTTTATGTACACTGAGAGCATTTGCACCAAGACACATTCCTTGTGTGTCCAATAAACACACCTGGCCAATAAAGAATTCTATTCTATTCTATTCTATTCTATTCTATTCTATTCTATTCTATTCTATTCTATTCTATTCTATTCTATTCTATTCTATTCTATTCTATTCTATTCTATTCTCTCCTCTCTCTCCTCCTCTCCTCTCCTCTCCTCTCCTCTCCTCTCCTCTCCTCTTCTATTGTCTGAAAGAGCACCTTCTCTATCTGGATCTATCTGGATCTATCTGGATCTGAAGGCCTTGCAATCAAGACCTTCTCCAGATCCATCCCATCCCCCAAATGGAGGAGGTGAGGTGGGTCCTCTCTAAGGAGGAGAGCTTTTCCTGTGGTGGCACCCCCTTTATGGCATCCTGGCACTCCCCCGTTACCATCATTCTCGTCCCGGGTGAAGGCTTTTCTATTTGCTATCCTGGACCTCTTAATCCTATTTTAATTGTCTTTGCATCCTGTGATTTTAGATTTAGACGACTGCCTTTCTGTCATCCCAGGCCTTTTAACTGGCTTAATTGTATTTTAATGACATTTTAATGTACGTTGTTTTAGTCTTTTGAATGACTGCCTTGCAGCTGTCTCATCTCCACTGAGCGACGTCTTTATTCTGCACTTTATTTGATTTTATGTGTTTAACTGTGTTTTTATTGTAAACTACCTAGAGATCTTTAGCTGTCAGGCAGTTTAAAAAAAATTTTTTTTTTTAAACAAACAAAGAAATGAACCAATTTTATTTCCCCATCTCCCGAGATCATTACAGGTGGAACAGATCTGAACGCTCGATCCCTTCAGGTGAAGTTCCCACATCTGCATTCACACAATCTAGGTTGACCTGACTCTGGTTAAGTTGCCTTCTGCTGTCTGAATATGCGGTGCCTGTCAAGCTCTCGGGTTGAGCTTCTGGTACAACCTGTTGTGGGTATATGCATATTTATTTATTTATTTATATAGATTTATTTATTTATTCTGTCATGTTTATTAGTGTATGTTAGAGGTGTAGACCCTTTTGAGATATGCATGCAATGAAATTTCATCTTCATGAATGCCGATTAGTGTACATTCAAAGTGACCATAAAGTTATTCTACGTCTTGTAAGCCAGAATATGAAAAATGGCTCCATTCTATAAGTAGGTCAAGGGTGTTGATTTACTGATCCAGTTTTGATTGCCACGATATATATATAAAAAAAGATGTTGAGGCTCTAGAAAGAGTGCAGAGAAGAGCAACCAAGTAGGATTTTAGGGATCTGGAGGCTAAAACATATGAAGAATGGTTGCAGGATTTGGGAACGGCCAGTCTAGAGAAAAGAGGGACTAGGGGTGACATGATAGCGGTCTTCCAATATTTGAGGGGCTGCCCCAAAGAAGAAGTAGTCAATGTATTTTCCAAAGACAAAAGGAAGAATTGGCAGATCTATTGAAAATTCAAGTCACGAATAAGATCAAGTATTTGGGGATACATTTGACAGCTTCATCACTTTTTAAGAAGAGAATGGACAGCCATTTGTCTGAAATAGTGCAGGGTCTCCTGCTTGAGCGGGGGGGGGGGGGGGGTGGACTAGACGATCTCCAGGGTCCCTCCTGTCATTCTATTATTCTGTGTTGTGTGAAGGTAGGAACCTTTTTCAGATTTCCTTGATCCACCGGTTCCGTTCCTAAATGCATTCGCAATCAAGTTGGTTCGATTATGGGCCACCGAGTTGCTGTCAACTCTCAGGGTCCGCATAGATTCTGTCCCTCGCCTGGTTTACAACAAATTAGCATTTGGTAAAAACGTGGAAGATGCAGCTGTTTAGGGTTTAAGGGCGAAGTTTACCAAAGGCTTGCCATGTTTTTTCCAAGCAGGACCACAAGAGGGAGCTCCGACACAGTTCTGAATGGGTCGTGCGCAGGTTGGGAGCTGAAAGTTCTCTCTCTGTGTGTGTGTGTGTGTGTCTTGAGTGTGTCACTTGAGATTTTCAAAAAGAGATTGGACTGCCATTTGTCAGAAATGGTGCAGGGTCTCCCGCTTGGGCGGGGGGGGGTTGGACTAGATGACCTACAAGGTCCCTTCCAACTCTGATTATCCGTTATGTGTCTGCCGTTTTCCTCTCCTGCGTTCAGTCTTGATGGGTTGTGAGAACCCAGAGAGCATATAAAGGTGAAGGTAAAAGGTTCCCCTTGAACATCCGTGCTGGTCGTTTCCGGCTCTAGGGGGCGCTGGTGCTCATCTCCGTTGCAAAGCCAAAGAAGAGCCAGCGCCGTCCGAAGACGTCTCCGTGGTCATTTGGCCGGCAGGACTAAACGCCTTCCAAAGGCGCACAGAACGCTGTTCTCTTCCCACCAAAGGGGTCCCTATTCTTCTCTACTTGCACTTTTGACCTGCTTTTGAACTGCCAGGTTTGGCAGGAGCTGGGACGAATCACGCGGTGCTAGGGATTCGAACCGTCGAACTCCCGACCTCTCTGATCAACAAGCTCAGCGTCTTAGCCCCTGAGCCCCCTATCAGAAGAGCCACTAGGGGAGAGCAAAGATAATCTCTGGCGCCCTCTGGAGGTCATTTAGAGTATTGCAACCCAAACCAGGCATTCAAGTCTTTTTTTTCCGGACACCTATAGATATTTCTAACTAACCTGGGTATTTGAATTTATATAAGTGCTTCCAAACTCGCCACATCTCAATATTAGAAGAAACTTGGTTATCTTCTTCTGGGGAAGTGTGTCAAGTGTACAGTCACTTGTCTGAAATGGAACTTCGCCGAAGCCATCTTGGAGGCTTCGGGGTTGCCACACACAGCAGTGCGGGAAATAGTTTGATGGGGTTTTGTAGCCGAAACAATAAAGTTATCGTGTAGGAACCAAGGACATTCTCACCAGTGGCTGGCCAGAGGAGGAGCCGGTAACCCAGCAACCAGCCAGCACCTGGATTGGACAGCGTGACCAGTGACTTGGGGAGGGGGGAAGGGGAATTTTTTTTTACTTTTAAGTAGGTAAAAGCCATGGGAAAATCTCAGAGTCGGTTTTCACCACTTTGTGCCAAAATGACGTATGCAATCTTGGAGGAACTGAAGTGCCTTGGAGTTTGTTTTCTACGGGGACAGCTCGTTCTCGGGGCTACCTGGGGACAAGAAAGCCCAAGGACCGGTGGGGGTGGGTGGGGGGTTGTACCCCTTACCTGACACTCCCACTTGAGTTTCTGCTCCTTCTGGAAGGCCAACGTGCTGGTCAGCACCGTCGACGTGTAGCAGAAGCAATGTTGGATTTTGTAGACATCCGCTTCGGTGTAGCTGCAGGAAACGGAGGAGAGCAAGAAAGAGGATTAGGGAACTGGGGGCTAAAATATACGAAGAACATTTGCAGGAATTGGGTACGTCTAGTTTGGGGGTCTTCAACCTTGGCAACTTTAAGATTTGTGGACTCCAACTCCCAGAATTCCTTAGCCAGCTTGGCGAATTCTGGGGGTTGAAGTCCACAAGTCTTAAAATGGCCCAGGTTGGAGACCCCTGACTTAGATAGCCCTTCTGGTCTCTTCCCACTCTATCATTCCTGGCTGCCTGGGGAATTCTGGGAGTTGAAGTCCACCAGTCTTAAAATGGCCAAGGTTGGAGACCCCTGACTTAGATAGCCCTTCTGGTCTCTTCCAACTCTATCATTCCTGGCTGGCTGGGGAAATCTGGGGGTTGAAGTCCACAAGTCTTAAAATGGCCAAGGTTGGAGACCCCTGACTTAGATGACCCTTCTGGTCCCTTCCAACTCTATCATTCCTGGCTGGCTGGGGAAATCTGGGAGTTGAAGTCCACCAGTGTTAAAATGGCCAAGGTTGGAGACTCCTGACTTAGATGACCCTTCTGGTCCCTTCCAACTCTATCATTCATGGCTGGCTAGGGAATTCTGGGGGTTGAAGTCCACAAGTCTTAAAGTTGCCAAGTTTGGGGACTTCTGAGTTAGGGTACCTGGCTAGAAAGCAGGAGGCTGTGAGTTCAAGCCCTGCCTGGCTTTGCTGGCTGGGGAATTCTGGGAGTTGGAGTCCACAAGGACCAGAGTCCCCTGGTCTAATTTAATGAAAAGAAGGATTAAGGGTGACATTGTAGCATTATTCCAGCATTTGAGGGGCTGCCACAGAGAGGAGGGGGGTCAACTTATTCTCCAAATCCCCCTGAAGGGCAGGAGAAGAAGCAACGGATGGAAACCAACCAAGGGGAGAAGCAACCTGGAATTCAGGAGGAATTTCCAACCGTGAGAATCCTTGTCAGGGATAATGACTGGAACCATAACAGATAATATGATAAACAGAGAATGGGGGGTGCAGCTTCCCCTCCGAAGTTCTGAGTCTTCTATCAGGGGAGGTTTTCAAGTAGAGGCTGTACAACCGTTTGTCCGGAGTGGAGTAAGGTCTCCCATTCGAGGAGGGGGTTGGACTAGAAGACCTCCAAGGTCCCTTCCAACCCTACGAGTCTATCGTTCTTTGGGTGCCTTCTTTACTGATCGCATTGTCAACTGGTTCATGCTGGAGGTTATCGAGCTGTAAGATGCCCAGAAGGGCCAGGGGGACATGACAGCATCTTCCAATCCTGGAGGGGCTGCCACCAAGAAGAGAGGCTCATCTTTGGGACCAAAGCCCCCTGAAGAGTCAGGACAAGCAAGGAATGGAAACTCATCCAGGAGAGAAGAAACTGCCTAACGGCCAGGACAATTAACCAGTGGAACGGCTTGTCTTCAGGGTTGGACTAGATGACCTACAAGATCCATTCCCACTCTTGTTAATCTGTAAATAAGTGGGACTGCTTGCCACCAGAAGTTGTGGGTGCTCCATCACTGGAGGCTTTTAAGAAGGGACTGGAGAGCCACTTGTGTGGAATGGTATAGGGCTTCTTGCTTTGAGCAGTGGGTTGGACTAGAAGACCTTCAAGGTCCCTTCCAACTTTGTTACTCTGTTATGCTCTTATCCTTCCTTCCTTCATCTCATCCTCTCCTTCCTTCCTTCTCCTTTTCTCCTCCTTCCCTCCCTCCTTTACTTCGTTCCTTCCATCTCTTATCCTTCTTTCTTTCCTCCCTCCCTCCTCTATTTCATGCCTTCCTTCCATCTCTTCTTCCTTCCTTCCTTCCTTCCTTCCTTCCTTCCTTCCTTCCTTCCTTCCTTCCTTCCTTCCTTCCTTCCTTCCTTCCTTCCTTCCTTCCTTCCTTCCTTCCTTCCTTCCTTCCCCCCACCCTCTCTACTTCTATCCTTCCTTCCCTTCTCCATCACTGGAGGCTTTTAAGAGACTGGACAGCCACTTGTGTGGAATGGTATAGGGCTTCTTGCTTTGAGCAGTGGGTTGGACTAGAAGACCTTCAAGGTCCCTTCCAACTTTGTTACTCTGTTATGCTCTTATCCTTCCTTCCTTCCTTCCTTCCTTCATCTCCTCCTCTCCTTCCTTCCTTCTTCTTGTCTCCTTCCTCCCTCCCTCCTCTACTTCCTTCCTTCCATCTCTTCTCCTTCTTTCCTTCCTCCCTCCCACCTCTATTTCATTCCTTCCTTCCATCTCTTCTCCTTTTTTCCTTCCTCCTTCCTCTATTTCATGCCTTCCTTCCATCTCTTCTCCTTCCTTCCTTCCTTCCTTCCTTCCTTCCTTCCTTCCTTCCTTCCTTCCTTCCTTCCTTCCTTCCCACCACCCTCTCTACTTCTATCCTCCCTGCTATAGGGACTCCTGCTGGAGCAGGGGGGGTGGACTAGAAGACCTCCAAGGTCCCTTCCAACTCTGTGCTTTGGTTAAAGATTCCATCCTTCTGAGTACGACCAAGTCCCCAGCTCACCTTTCTCCACCAAGTTTGTTGAAGGCGCAGGCCAAGGCCACCACCTGGGAGGTGGCTCTGCTGACCACGGGGACACACAGCATGGAGGTCACCTCAAAGCCCAACATGGTGTTCAGTTGCTTGTGCTCCTCCTGGAACGAAAGAAAGACAACGTGGGTGTCAATCAACCTGTTCTGACTGAGGCTTCCTGAGACGGCAACAAACACACGCTTAGTCCCCAAAACCCTCTTTTTATTTCAACGGCTGTGAATTATATGCATCCACAGCCCGTAATGAGCCCCAAACAGTGTGTGAATAGTCCCACAGGTCCTTCAGGATAAGGCTGATAAGCACCCACCTTTATCCCCCTTGAAATGCTGCCAACCATTAAATGGCCAATTAGCTGTACGAGGCCAAATGGAGCACAAAGTCAACGTGGAGCTTCAAGAGTTTAAACCGACCAGAACAAACAAAAGTTGCTTCCTGCAAAGGCTCCTGTCCCTTGGCTCCTCCTTTATTCTCATGGGAGGGGCCAATCATCTTGCAGCCTTCCTCCCGAGTCGCCCCTTTTGTCTTAACTGTTCTTGCCTTCTGGCAGCTCTGCGCATGCACGTACTGGGAACAGGCTCCCGCTGTTCCTCTTCCTCGCTGCTGTCAGGTTCCAGAGGCTCCGGAGTCGGCACAACACTCCCAGGTGGCCCTGGCCCCATCTCTGTGTCGGACGCAGATCCCTCGTCCGAGCCCTCCCCAGACTCCAGGATTGGCCCACGTTCCTCCCCACTCTCCGATTCTGCTGCCATCTCCACTGGCCACTGGTGGACCACAACACAACCAGCTGTGGCTTCTCCTTTTCATCAGATGCCCCATGATGAGACCCTCGTTCATGGATGGGGGCAAAACGACCAGGGAATCCATAGTTCTTTCCCCAATGAATGACTTCAATTAAAAGGCACACGCCTTCTTGATGGACATCGCATGATAAATTGCAGGCAGTCCTCGACTTATGAACAAAATTTCTGTGGCGCAGCAGGACAGCTTTGTCCCATTTTACGACCTTTCTTAACATGGTTGTTAAGCGAATCGCCGCAGTTGCTAAACTAGTAACAAGGTTGATAAATGAATCTGGCTTCCCCATGGACTTGCCTGGGGAGAAGATCACAAAAGGGGATCACGTAACCCCGAGATGCTGCAACCATCATAAATATGAGTCAGAATAACAGAACATTCTCTCACTCCCTCTGTCTCTCTATATCTATCTCTCTAATCTATCTATATCAGCTATATCTATCTACCTACCTATCATCTGTCTGTCTGTCTATCTATCTATCTATCTATCATCTATGTATCTGCTATCAGTTATATCAATCTATTAATCTATCTATCAGCTATCTCTCTATTCATAATTATCTATCTATCTATCTATCTATCTATCTATCTATCTATCTATCTATCTATCTATCTATCTATCTATCCATCCATCCATCCATCTATCCCTGCTTACCTTCGTATCTATCTATCTATCTATCTATCTATCTATCTATCTATCTATCTATCTATCTATCTATCTATCTATCTATCTATCTATCTATCTATCATCTATCTATCTATCTATCTATCTATCTATCTATCTATCCATCCATCCATCCATCTATCTATCCCTCTATGCCTATCTATCTATCTATCTATCTATCTATCTATCTATCTATCTATCTATCTATCTATCTATCTATCTATCTATCTCTCTCTCTCTATCCATAATCTACACCCCCTCTCTCTCATCTATCTTATCTATCTTTCTACCCATCATGTATATCTTATCTACCAATTTCATAGAATCCTAGAGCTGGGAGGGACCCTGGAGGTCTTCTAGTCCAACCCCCTGCTCTGTTGCCAAGCACCTGCATTTTGATCACGTGACTATGGGGATGCTGCAACAAACAAACGTGTGAAAAACAATCCTAATAAGCCACTTTTTCCAGCGTGCTGTAATGTTGAACAGCCATTAAGGGGTAAGTTGAGGACTACCGGAAATTATGGCCCAAAGGGAGGAACCCAACCCGACATTTTTGATGGACCTACCAAGCTGATGTCTTCCAGGATAAGGGATTGCTTCACTTCCACAACTTTTCCCAAGTGTCCAACGGTTAACTGGGTGGAAAACAGAGGGAGGGAGGGAGAGAGTGAGGGAGGTGGGGAAGAGAGATCATGAGAACAACCAAACATAGAGACTGGGGTGGAGGTAGGACTTTAGACCTAGGAAACCGAGCTTTGGTGGAATGTCTGAAAGGCTGGAGAAGTCCTTTGGTGGGACTTTTGGAGAAGAAGACTCCCTTGCCAAGGTAGAGGTCAACTGTCCAGAGTACTGCAGCGTAAATTCAGTGCCAGAAATAGTGAACACAGATGGCTGAAGCTTCATTTAACTTCTTTATTAACATATAAAGTAAATTTTACAATACCAGTTGTAGATTTCTCCAACGTGGAGCCAACTCAAACAGAAGCAGAGAAGTTACAGGTTGAGAGCAGAGCTCTGGTTTTCGGCAAGCAAGCAAGTTAAGTTTCTCTTTCACTTATAGAGCTGAGCACAGAACAGAGATAAATCAGGCCCAGATTCTCTCTTTAAGTTTCAGGCCTCAACTCAGCTCTCATTGGCTGACCTTGTTCCTAAACTCCACTCCAGTTGGTGAATAGACTCTGACATCAACCGAGGCTCTTGGAATCTTTCTTGCCTGCCTTATGATTCGATGAGGTGGAAGCTGCTCAAAATTGCTAGAGGAGGACATGGACAACAAACCATGATCCAACAAAGGAGAATATTGGTAGCTCGGGGTTGACCTGAGGTTGTCCTTGGTGCTCTCTGAGCTTGTTTTCTTCCAGACGTTTCATGACCCAACTAGGTAACATCATCAGTGACTGATGTTACCTAGTTTGGGTACTGAAAGTTCTTCAAAAAAAAAACCAACAAGCTCGGAGACCACCAAGGATCCCCTCACAAACCATAATAAATCCCAATCGAGAAACAAATGCCGGTCTTCTCGCATTTTAATTTTATGGAGGAGAACCTCAACGTCGAGGTGCGTCAAGGGAAAAAAATGCCACCTGCCTTGTGCCAGATGTTCTTCTCGCCTTCTTAATCCGGAGAGTTAAGTCACCGGGATTTCACAAGATTTAATTAACTTTTGATTGACGGATGGAATTCAGAATAATCTGTTGCTTCGCTTCTAACCAAGGCCAAATGTGCTCCAGGTCAGGAAAACTGGTGGAGACCACCCAACGGGCCTCCTTCATATCTGCATTATGACATCACGCACATCTACCATCTTTTGCACATCTTTTATTTTCTTTGTGAAGTCAACTTGGAGCTCTATTAAGGCTGCAAACGCTTCTTTGTGTGTGTGTGTGTGTGTGTGTGTGTGTGTGTGTGTGTGTGTGTGTGTAAGACACTACTTGTCATGCCCTTGTTGGAGTCTGATCCTGAGGGGGAGATTGAGCAGCTGACAGGGAGCGGGAGTGTGGCTCCAGTGGCTGTGGAAGAAACGGGAGAAGGGCAAAGCCCGGCTGGGCATTCAGAGGCAGACCCAGGCCCACTCCCTCTGCATGCTAGGGCACACAGGGAGGAATGGAGAAGGGAGCAACCTGGCTTACGGGAGAGGAAAGGGCCCTGATTCCCTTCATTAGCTGCAGCTGGGAAAACAGGATAAAGAGGGCGTTTCCGCACAGCACCTTGCCGGAAGCAAAACGTGCATTATTTTCGTTTGTCAAGTCTTATCTTGGTTTTGCCATCCTCCCAACTGCGTGCGCTTCATTATCTTTTGGAAGTCTGCAATTTATTATCCTGGCCTGTCTTGTTAATTGCTGCAGTGTGGTTTGTGTTGGTTTTTATTTATTTCTAATTTATTTCTACTTTGGGTTCGAACTGCATTTCTTCCCTTCGTAGACAGTGTTTTTTGGAAGAGTTTGATCTCCCACCGAGAACAATTGGACATTGGGGGCCAAGTTGGAGGCATTAAAGGGAATTTATTCTACTTTGGTGACTTTTGTTCTTTTTGTGCCACGCGCCTTTGGGTCATCACACTACTCGAGACAGGATTAGCAATCGCAACTTGAGCCCGGGGTAGGCTTCAAAAGTTTTAGCCATCGGTTCTCTGACCCAGTTGCTGGGTGGGTGTGGCCTAGTCAGCCTCCTGCACCATGCGGGGGAGGGGGTTTCACCCTCCCTGGGCTCCGGAGACCCTCTGGAGGCCGGAAACGAGCCTGTTTTTGGCCTTCCAGAACTTCCAGGTGGCCCCCTTTTCATCTTCCAGGGTTCCAGAGGCTTCCCTTGAGTCCCCAGGAGGGCGAAAACAGCCTCCTTGGGCTCTGGAGGTCCTTCAGAGGCTGGAAATGGGCCCGTTTCTGGCCTCCTGGAGCTCCCAAACCCTGTACTTAGCTGGGATCCAAAACAGGCCACGTGGGGACTCGCCTTGAGGGGCAGGGCAAGGATGAGATTTGCCGGCTCACCAAAGCGGCCATAAAATTAGCTACCGGTTCGCCCGAACCGGGACGAACCGGTAGCAGCCCAGCCCTGCTGTAGCCTCCCAAGGAGAAGGGCAGGTTGAACAACTTACCGGGAAGCTCATGTCCTCCTCCAAGACTTTGTCTCCAACCACCTGCAAGAAAGAAGGAGAGATCAACGGAGAAGTGGAGGAAGGAAGGAGAAGGGAACCTGAAGGGATTGGCAACTGGAAACGTGGAAGACTTGGGGGAGTTTTGTTCCTTACAAAAGTCCGTTGGGAGGAAGAGGGACAAAAATTTGGGCTGGTCAGGAAAAAACAAACAAACCCTCCTGAATTTTTCCCTGTTGTTTCCCATCCCGTTAGAACAGGGGTCTCCAAATGGGGCCACTTTAAGGCTTGTGGACTTCAACTACCAGAATTCCTCAACCAGCGTAGCTCAAGGCAGGGAAGAACCCATAACTCCTGGAGCCAGGCTGTTCCATCCATCCATCCGTCCCTCCCTTCTTCCCTCCCTCCCTCCCTCCCTGTCTGTCTCTATCTCCATCTCCATCTAGTTCAATCTATCCCTATGTCTCTATCATCTTTCTCTCATAGGTCTGCCTCTCTCTCTCTTTCCTATTTGTCTCTCTCTGCATCTCTCTCTCTATCTTCATCTATTTCTAGATCTAACTATCTATATCCCCTTTTCTCTATCATCTCCCTCTCTCTTTCATATGTCTGTCCCTTTCCTCTCTCTCTCTCTCTCTGTGTATCTCTCTCCATCTCTCTCTCTATCATCTCTATCATCCATCCATCCATCTCTCTATTTCTTTATCATCTCTCTCTCTATGTCTATCTTTCCTGTCTCTCTCTCTCTATGTATCTCTCTCTCTCTCTCTTCATGTCTCTATCTTCTATCTCTATCATCTATCATCTATCTGTCATCTATCTCCCTATTTCTCTATCATCTCTCTCTCTTTCATATGTCTCTTTCCTCTCTGTCTCTGTCTCTCTCTCTCTTCATCTCTCTCCATCATCTGTCTATCATCCATCCATCCATCTCCCTATTTCTTTATCATCTCTTTCTCTCTATGTCTGTCTGTCTGTCTGTCTGTCTCTCTTTCTCTTCATGTCTCTATCACCTCTCTGTGTCTGTCTATCTATCTATCTATCTATCTATCTATCTATCTATCTATCTATCTATCTATCATCTATCTATCTATCTCCATCCATATCTATCTATATCTATATCTATATCTATATCTATATCTATATCTATATCTATATCTATATCTATATCTATATCTATCTATCTATCTATCTATCTATCTATCTATCTATCTATCTATCTATCTATCTATCTATCTCCATCCATATCTATCTATATCTATATCTATCTATATCTGTCTATCTGTCTATCTGTCTATCTGTCTATCTATCTGTCTATCTCTATCCATCCCTCTCTCTCTCCCTCTCTCTCTCTCTCTCTCCCTCCCTCCCCCATCTCTCTTTCATCCATCTATCTATCTATCTATCTATCTATCTATCTATCTATCTATCTATCTATCTATCTATCTATCTAATCTTGTCTTTCTCTTCTATCACCTCTTTCTCTCCCCTATCTACTTTTCATCTCTTTCTATTGGTTGTGTCTGTCTCTCTTTATCTCATCCAATTTATACAGCTGCCCATCTCGCAAATATTCCAGGAAGTAAGATCGATAATTAGACAGAAAGCGTTTCCTGAATTGAGGTGATTTCTTTGAGGGAGAGAATGCTAAATTGATTATTCAAGGTCTTATTCCATTTGTATTTCTTGCTGCTAAGAGAGCTTTACTAAATGAACAACGGAAACGTAAAAAACAGTTTACAATTGAAAAATGGTGCTCAAAGTAAGGACTGTGACTGGCTGAGGAAAAGAGTGAGAGATAGAATTTAAAATTTAAAGACAGAGAAGCCAAATCACAAGTTTATTGATTCTGGAATGATGACAGATTATTCATTCTGACCTTGTTTTAATTTTGTTTTTAATCTTTGTTTTTTTGACTCTTTCATACTATTGTATTTTTCAGGGCAAACCACCCAGAATCTCCTAAGTGACACGGACAGTATAGAAATTTGATCCTTAAATAGGTAAATAAATATAGCCATAAAATGTAACAAATGTGTTTTCTGATTATTTCAAGGACTGCAAAGTATTTCAAATATTGTAGTGAAAAATGAAATTAAAAAGATTAGATTAGATTATTAAACTCAGGTCACGACCTTTGCAGTTTACACCGCTCTCAGCCAAGGAAGGTGTCAACAAATGTGTTTTCTGAATATTTCGAGTATTGCAAATTGGTAATGTTACAATGAAATGAAAAATAAATAAATAAACATTACATTAAATTAAATTCAGGTCACAACATCTGCAATCCCTTACCCCATTCTGAGCCAAAGAAGGTGTAACAAAAAAAAGTTTTCTGAATATTTCAAATATTGTTAAGTTGGTAAACTTACAATGAAATGAAATCAAATGAAACATTAAATTGTATTATTGAATTAAAATTACAACTTTTACCACCCCAGACACCCTCCTTAGCCAGCAAAGTTGGAAAAAAACAAAGGGCAGATTCGGCCACCCCCATGATGAATAGCTAATGGGGTCTGGGGTGTCCTATGAAGTGTTCTGACCTTGGCTTTCCCCCAAAAGCACTAAGCCGACTCTTTCTCCTGGCAAAACCCCTTTTATTAAACGAGGGTGAATTTCTTGCATTCACATTCAGCCAAAGGCCTGGCCAGCAGCCTTTCACGGGTGTAATTAAGAGCACAGACCTCATCTAGCTTGGAGAGCTGCCAAGTAAATATTTCCAAACGCAGTGCTGACAAGGAAGGACTCAGCACAGAGTCTCTGAGATGCACAGACAGAGCTTCACACAGCTGGAACGAACAAATTGTTTCCTGTCAAAAGCCCCTCCCCTTTTGCTCCTCTTTTAATCCCTGTGGGAAGGGCCATTCACCATCCACCTGAGCCTTTACTCCTGAGTCGACCCTTGTTCTTTAATTGTTCCTTTCCTCTGGCAGCTCTGTGCATGCGCACACTGGGAGCAGGCTCCAGCTATTCTTCTGCCCCACTGATCTTCGACTCCAAAGGCAGCTGATAACTGTCGGATGGCCCTGGCCCCATCTCTGCCTCCGACACAGAGCCCTCGTCCGGACCTTCCCCAGACTCCAGGACTGGCCCAGGTTTCCTCCTCAACCTCCTCACTTGTCCAACTCTGCTGCTAGCTCTGCTGGTCCGCCGGCAGGCCATAACTTCATGCCAGGAAGTCACAGCGTAGACTTTGGCCAAAGAGATCTCACTCACCTGACAGAAGAGTTGATTGTTGTCCTCTGAGACCAAGAGAAGACAGCAACATTGAGACTGGGTCTCCTGCTTCAGCTGCAGGAGAAGGAGAAGAAGAAGAAGAAGAAAGATGGAGCGTCTTGGACACGACCAGCATAGGGTGGAGATGAACAAAGAAGATCAAGGTTCTTGAGGTTGAAACATCTGATGAACATTTGAGGGAACTGGGAATATCTACTTTCATGAAGAGAAAGACTAGGAGTGACATAATAGCAGTCTTCCAACATTTGAAGGACTGTCATAGAGGAGGCTGACTTATTCTTCAATGCAGTAACAGTGTAAAAGAGTTGGAAGGGATCTTGGAGATCTTCTACAATCTAGACCAACCCTCTACTCAACCAGGAGACCATCCACCATTCCAGACAACTAGCTGTCCAATCTCTTTTTAGAAACCTCCAGTGTTGGAGCATTCACAACTTCTGGAGAGAAGCTATTCCACTGATTAATTTTTCTCACTAATTTCTGCTTAGTTCTCCGTTGCTTTTCTCCTTGGTGGGTTTCCATCTGTTTCCATCTGGCTTTGGAGAAATGGGTGGAAGATCATTTAAAGAGAGACCCCGTCTAAAACTAAGGAGAAATTTCCTGACAGGAACAACATTTAACCAGTGGAACAAAAGTTGCCTTCAGAAGCTGTGGATGCTCCATCACTGGAGGTTTTCAAGAAGAAACTGGACACCTACTATGGCCAATATGGTTGTCCCAAAGGTGCTTTTTAAAGAGGCAACTGGACCTTCTTGTTTTTTTCTTTGAAGACGAAAAAGACGAGACGCGAAACGTCTTCAGAGAAACACCAGAAAGTCCAGTTGCCTCTTGAAAAATCACCTTTGAGACAACCATGACCTGGATAGCTGAGAACCTCTGCAGACTTTTGACCAATATGGGTAGTTTCCTGTATTGAGCAGGGGGGCTGGACTACAAGACCTCTAAGGTCCCTTTCCAGCCCTAAGATTCTACGTTGTGTGGACTTGAAACAGAAAGGGAAGAATTATTCCTCTCTTATGGAGGTCAGGAGACGCGGTGGCTCAGCGGCTAAGACGCTGAGCTTGTCGATCAGAAAGGTCGGCAGTTCGGCGGTTCGAATCCCCAGCGCCGCGTCATGGAAAGAGCTCCCGTTCCTTGTCCCAGCTCCTGCCAACCTGGCAGTTCGAAAGCACGTTTAAAAAATGCAAGTAGAAAAATAGGGACCCCTTTGGTGGGAAGGGAACAGCGCCCCATGCGTCTTCGAAGGTGTTTAGTCATGCCAGTCACATGACCACGGAGACGTCTTCGGATGGCGCTGGCTCTTCTTCTTCTTTGGATGGAGATGAGCACCGGCCCGTAGAGCCAAAAACAACTAGCACATATGTGCAAGGAGGGGAGCATTTTACCTTCACCTTTACGGAGGTCAAAGTTTACTTAGAAACCAGACTAAACTAAAAATTTTCAACCTTGGCCACTTGAAGGTGAGTGTCAACTCAAAAAAAAAAAACATTCCTATGCCTATTTTAGTAGTTGCCATAAAAAAAAAAGTGTGGGGGGAAGGAAGGAAATATGGAAGAGCAGTGCAGCAAAGCAAAAGTACATTCCAACTCTTAGCTTTAAAAGATTGTAACTAAACTACCAGAGTTTTTGCCTGTGAATATATTCAATTGGAGAACGTGATTGATGACACCCAGCCCGTGAAGGTGCTCAGTTGGAGAATCTGACTTATGACACACCCAGGGGGGAAACAGGGTCCCAGGGGACTGTGAATGACGTGGGCCAGAGTGGGCTTCACACAGGGCAGGGCCAGGAATCCTTGGAAGTTTTTTGAAGTTTGGCTCGAGGATCATGATTTAATTAGGGCGATCGCTGGAACCCTGACAGTGGGTGGACTTCAACTCCCAGAATTCCCCAGTAGTGGGAAAGGCCTGGCGGCCCCTTCTTAATGGAAGGAAATGCTAATTACTCACGTAATTAATGACTTTGAGCTGGAGGGAGGCTGCATCCAGATCGTACAGTTCCCCTGAAAGGCAACAGATTACGGGTTGAGTAATTGGAATGACAACATTGGCACGGTCGACACACAATGCCAGGTGGCACGCATCGCACCATGAACGGTGGCACGGCCGTGTAAAACAAGAAATAAAACATTCAGCCATGTCGACACCTGATAATAACAAGACAGTTTCCTTCTATTCCAGTGGTCACCAACCAGTGGGCCAGGGACCACTAGGGGTCTGTGAGAAAATGTTGGTGGTCCGCAGAGAAATGTAGCCCCCCCAAAGGAATTAATCCAGGCTGCATGGGAACACAAGGCTGCGCCACCCACATGGCCCGTGGGAACACAAGGCTTGTGTCGCTTGCATTGTGAACAACACAAGGGAGTGAGGGGAGGGGGGAAAGGGTGGAGGGGGGAACTTGCCCCACTCACCCCGCACTCCTGGCCTGGCCACCGGGCTGCTCATTTCTGCTTCTTTCTTCTTCTGCTTTTGGCTGCACACAAGGAAAGCAGCCAAAGTCTTTCTTTCTCTCCCCCAAACTCCACCAGAAATGAGTCTTTGGGACCCTGCAAGGCCTCCTGCTCCAAGAGGCTCATTTCTGGTGGAGTTTGGGGGAGAGAAAGAAAGACTTCTGCAGCTCCTGCTGCTTTCCTTGCATGAAGCCAAAAGTCTCTCTCTCTCTCTCTCTCTCTCCCCCCTGAGAACGGAGCTGGAGACGGTATCCTGCGATCCCAAATAAAGAACGATCGATCGGTAGGAAAACAGGGTGGGGGATTTTCCTGCAGACATTTTGGGGGATTTTCCCAGGGTCTCTGGTCCGTGGGATTTAAAATTAGGAGTTTGTTGGTCCCTGAGGTCCAAAAGGTGGGCGACCCCTGATCTATATTTATTTATTTATTTATTTATTTTATTTATTTATTTGATTTGCCAATTGTTTACAAGATAATAAGTATAAGTGTATACATAGTTGTGAATACATGAAATGGGTACATATAAGAAAAATAAAAGAATAAGAGAAACAATAGGACAGGGACGGTAGGCACGTTGGTGCGCTTTATGCACGCCCCTACAGACCTCTTAGGAAAGGGGTGAGGTCAATAGTAGACAGTCTAAGGTTAAAGTTTTTGGGGTTTGGGGAAGAAACTACAGAGTCGGGTAGAGTATTCCAGACATTGACCCCTCTGTTGCTGAAGTCGTATTTCCTGCAATCAAGTTTGGTGCGGTTTACTTTGAGTTTGTATCTATTGTGTGCTCTTGTGTTGTTATGGTTGAAGCTGAAGTATTCATTGACAGGTAGGACATTGCAATGTATGATTTTATATACCATGCTTAAGTCAGACCGAAGACGGCGTAATTCAAGATTTTCAAGTTCTAGAATTTCAAGTCTGGTGGCATAAGGTATTCTACAACGAGTAGAAGAGTGGAGAACTCTTCTTGTGAAATATTTCTGGACTTTCTATGACAGACTAAATTGCACAATGCAGCAAATACAGATAGAGATGGCCCAGGACTTAGCACCACCATTCAGCCCCAAATTTCTGTTTTTTATGGGCATACAATTGCCTCATCTTATAACCTTTCTCGCCACCGCCATTAAGCGCATCGCTGCAGTTCTTAAAGCCAGTAACATGGCCGTTAAGTGGAACTGGCTTTTCCCATTGAGGTTGCTCGTTGGAAGGCCGCCGAAGCGGATCATGAGATCCTGGGACGCGGCGACCATCCTAAATACAAGTCAGTTTCCATGCCAGTCGCCAAGAATCCAAATGTTGGTCATGTGGCCAGGTGTGTGTGTGTTGGTGGTGGTGGTGGAGGAAAAGCTGCAATGGTCGTAAGTGCAAAAAAACGGTCATCGGTTGCTTATTTTCACTGCCGTTGTGACTTCGAGCAGCCACTAAAGGAATGGTCGAAAGTCGAGGATTTCCTGCATTATAAGTTTGTGAAGTTTGCTTCGTTCCTTTAATCAGGTCTGGGGAACTACGGCCCCTGTATAGCCTGTGGATTTTAACTCCCAGAATTCCTGGGTCTGATTGAGGACTACCCAGGGGTGGACTTCAAATTTATTTTAGCAAGGGGCTCTCTACCCTAATGACTGGCTGGGTGGGCGTGGCTGGGTGGGCGTGGCTAGGTGGTCATGTGACTGGGTAGGTGTGACCAACTCAATGGCGCTTCTTTGCCCTAATTACCTAAAAAAAAAATGATAATATACCCAAAACTTGTTGTATTATTTTGTGCATTTAATACTTAAAAGAAAAGACTGGGTGAAACCAGGCTTATTGGCAGTGACTGTGAGGGTGATCTTGGGGGCCTTAGTGGAGTTTCTGGTGAGTTATGTGATTCTTATTATTTGGGAATGAATCCCCTCGGAGGCTAGTGGCTACCCTATCGGATTTTCTCCATGGCTCTCCCTCACGAGCGCCAAGTGGATCGTTTATCTAGCTTGCCACACTGTTACCAAGTGTGAAATGCTCAGAAGTTCAATGATGCCTATGAAGAGCTTTCCCCGGCTGCTTGTCTTCGTGAGGTTATTGGGGGCTCTCCGAGCCCCACAGAGTCTTAACTAGGGGGCTCCCCCGAGCCCCTGCGAGCCCCCAGCAGCCCATCCCTGAGACTACCTGTATACAAAGTTGGTTAGTGAGGGGTCTCTCCTGCCCTTTAACCTCTGTCCTTACCGCACAACTGCAGGATCTTGCTGTCCAGCTCGCTGTAGCTGCTCCTGGGAGGCTCCATGGGTTTGGCCTGGCGTGGTTGCAACTTCTGGAGGCTTTGGAGACGCTTGTAGGAAACCAGAATCTGAAACAAAACCACATTCACAAATGAAGAAGTCCCTCCTGTTTTAAAACAACCTGGTTTCGCTTTTAAAAAAAAGGGGGGGTTAAGTCACTCATCGGGAAATGGGGAAGTCCTCTCGGCTACATCCACACAACTCCGGGGACCTAATTCACCCCCTGGTTTGGGTTTCCACAAGGTTGGGTTTTCCTGGCCACTCCAACCTAGCTCCAGAATCAGAATAGAGCTTGGAGGGACCTTTGAGGTCATCTAGTCCAGCCCCTGGCTCAAGCAGGAGAGCCTACACCGTTTCAGACAAACGGCCATCCACTCTCTTCTTAAAAACCTGCAGGGATGGAAGCATTTACAACGTCTGGAGAAAAAGCCATTCCACGAATGAATTGTTCTCGCTGTCAGCAAGTTTTCTCCTTAGTTCTAAGGTTGCTTCTGTCCTTGATTAGTTTCCATCCGTTGCTTCTTGTCTTTCCTTCAAGTGCTTTGGAAAATAAGTTGACCCCTCCCTCTTCCTTGTGGCAGCCCCTCAAATACTGCAATGCTGCTATCCTGCTATATTATAATATTATATATGTTACATATTCAGAAGTTGTGGGAGTTTCATCCCTGGAGGCTTTGAAGAAGAGATTGGACTGCCATTTGTCAGAAATGGTGAAGGGTCTCCTGCTTGGGCGGAGGGTTGGACTAGATGACCTGCAAGGTCCCTCCCAACGCTGCTAATCTGTAATCTGTAATGTCACCCCTGGTCCTTCTTTTCTCTAGACCGGCCAAACCCAAATCCTGCAACTGTTCTTCATATGTTTTTAGTCTCTATTTTTCTCCGATCCGGACCCATTAATAACCAATATAATACTTTAAGGTGAAGGACCAACGTCCCATAGCTCTTGGATGCTTTCTTTATTTACCCGTCGTTCAAACGAGACAATGGGAAACTAAAATGGAAACGAATGGAGCAGGGATGCCTCCTCGCCCAGAGAAGCAGGGATTAATCCCAGACAAACACTCCAACGGAAAACAATACCCTAATCAAGGAAACTACAGAGGAGGCGAACGATCAAGCAGACAAACAATTAAGCAGGAAACAATGGTCTAATCAAAGCACGATTAAGGAGGAAAAAAACCACACTCCCACCAAACGCCAGCAGGGCAAGGGACTAGTATATAAACAGAGAGCAAAACTCCACCACTCTCTATATTCCTGCAACCAGTTCTTCATATGTTTTAGTCTCCGGGCCTTTAATCATCCTACTTGCTCTTCTTTGTACTTTTTCCAAAGTCTCAACATCTTTTTTTTGTAATGTGACCAAAATTGGTTGAGGTATATATTCCAGGTGTGGCCTTACTAAGGCTTTAGAAAGAGGTACTAACACTTCACGTGGTTTTGATTCAGTGCCTGTGTTGATACAAACAATCCAGGTTGGGCTCTTGTACAAACCTCAGCTCCAGTGTTTTACCAATCCTGGTTTAAAGCATCCTGTGTAAATACAACTGGTGCGGACACTTGATTACAGATATAGATCATCAGAGTTGGAAGGGACCTTGTAGGTCATCTAGTCCAACCCCCTGACCAAGCCGGAAACCCTACACCTACACCACAAATGGCAGTCCAGTCTCTTCTTGAAAGCCTCCAGGGATGAAGCTCCCACAACTTCTGAGGGCAACTTCTGTTCCATGGGTTGATTGTTCTCCCTGTCAGAAAGTTTTTCCTTATTTCCAGGCTGAATCAATCCTTGTTCAGTTTCCATCCATTATTTCTTCTCTGGCCTTCAAAGGTGCTTGAGAAAATAGCTTCACTCCTTCCTCCTCTCTGGGGCAGCCCCTCCCTCAAATATTGGAAGATGCTCTCCTGTCTCCCCTGGTCCTTCTCTTCCCTAGACCAGCCAGGCCCAGTTCCTGCAACCGTTCATCATATGTTTTAGCCTCCAGTCCCCTCATCATCCTGGTTGCTCTTCTCTGCACTTTTTCTAGGGTCTCAACATCTTTTTTATAGTGTAGTGAGCAAAACTGGATGCAGTACTCCAGGTGTGGCCTTGCTAAGGCTTTACAGAGTGGTATTAGTACCTCCCTTGATCTGGATTGTATCCCTCTGTGAATGCAACTTAGGATTGCATTGGCTTTTTTGGCAGCTGCTGCACACGGCTGGCTCCTATTTAGCTGGTTGTCCACTAAGACTCCAAGATCCCTCTCACAGTTCCTGCTATTGAGCCTGGTTTCACCCAGTCTATAGGTGCACTTTGGGTTTGATGTGTATAGAAACAAGCCCTCAAAAGTTAGAACTGATTAAATTACAGGTGGTCCCTGATTTATGATTGGTATTGAGCCCCAAATGTTAAGCAGGACAGTTGCGAAGTGAGTTTTTTGCTCCGTTTCACAACCTTCCTTGCCACCATTGTTAAGCGAATCACTGCAATCGTTCAGTTAGTAACATGGTCTTTAAGTGAATCTGGCTTCCCCCTTGACTCTGGGGGCTCAGAAGGTCGCAAAATGACGTGACCCCCCCCGTCATAAATATGAGTCAGTTGCCACTTAACTTTTTTGGGGGGGGGGGCTTGGCGATGGGATTTTGGCCTCAGTTGTGGTTGTGGGTCGAGATTTACCTGTCGTTCCTTTGTTTTGGGTGCCAGGAGGCAGAAGGAAGGGGAGGGAGGAGATTCCCCTAGGAGTGGGATTCTACCTGGTCCGATTGGTTCTACAGAACCAGTTGTATAATTCTGCTCAGTTTGTAGAACTGGAAAATCGCTCTACTGGCTGGCCCTTCTCCTCCCCCTTACTCCTTACCTGGCATGCTTGCCATCCAACTTGCCTGCATTTGGTTAAGTTTCTATTTTTCCTTCCCCTACCCCGACCATCAGCTGTTCTGCTGTGCGTTTAGATTAGCTAGCTAATCTAAACGCAGAGCTGAACCTTCCTTAGGACCGAAGCTTCTATTTTTCAGTGCAGACTCAGGTAGCAGATGGCAGAAAGGTAGATGTCTGAGTGAATCTGTGGATTCTGTGAGCAACTCAATCTGCCTGCCTGCTTTGCCTGATTTTGGGGAAAAGTTGCTCTTTTTTTAAAATAAAAAAATATCAAGATTTACACACACGGTATGTTGTGAGTTAATTTTGTGAGTTTGCTTGCTAGCAAATTTTATAAGTTTGCTTGCAAGCAAATTTTATGTGACAGACTCAGGTAGCCGATTGCAGAAAGATAGATCTCTGAATGAATCTGGGATTCTGTGTGCAACTCAATCTGCCTGCCTGCCTTGCCTGATTTTGGGGTAAAAGTTGCTTTTTTTAAATAAAAATAATAATCTAATATTACATAAATATTTATAATATTTACATACAAGCCACGCCCAGCCGGTCACATGACTATCAAGCCACACCCCAAAATTAGGCCACACCCACAGAACCGGTTGTTAAGAAATTTGAATCCCGCCCCTGGATTGCCCCCTCTCCAAGTTCCTCAAGGATTTTATAAAAGGTGGGTTGACTCACATGCTTCTCCAAAGCCCGGAGGTTTTGCTCATCGGAGTCGGAAAGTTGCCCGCAGTAAACCTGGGGAAATTAAAGTAAAGAAATCAAAAGAGGAACGGATATACTTTTTTAAAAATAAATTTCTTATTTTATATTTACAATAAATTCACCTTTCATTCAAGCAGTGTGACGACTGAGTGCATCTACCTTGTGCTCAAAGTTATAATTAATACTTTTCTTGCCATTACATCAATAATTACATTTTCTTTATAAGCCATTATTATTTTTATAACAATCTTAACTTATTTCTCTACGTGTTCATCTACTCAATTTGAACTTGTTTTATTTTCCAACCATTGGTAAAATAAATCCCATACGTAATATTCAGTTTCTTCTTTTTCTTTGATCACCAGTGTTAATCTGTTCGTCTCTGCACATTCTAATATTTTCTCAATCACCTTTCCCCCTATCAGAATTTTATCACTTTTCCAGTTCTGAGCAAATACAATTCTGGCTGCAGTTAATACTTGAATAATTGAATATGCTTTTCCTTTGCTATAACATTCAGGCACCGTCCCTAATAGGAATATTTCAGGTTTCAAATCCGTATGTTGCTTTATCATTTTTTCCAACCAGGTATGTATTTTTGTCCAATATCTTTTAGTTTCTACGCATGTCCACCAGATATGGTAATATGATCCAGGTGTTCAGTGGCACTTCCAACATTTAGTTCATTTGTCTTTAAACATCTTTGCCAATTTTGCTGGTGCAAAGTGCCACCTATAAAACAGAATAGAATAGAATAGAATAATTCTTTTATTGGCCAAGTGTGATTGGACACACAAGGAATTTGTCTCGGTGCAAATGCTCTCAGTGTCCATAAAAGAAAAGATACATTCATCATCAAAACATCTTATATAAATTTTCTTTATATCCTGTCAATATTGTTCATTTATAATGTCTTTCCCACAGTTTCTGCCATGTATCTAGTTCTATAGTATACCCAAAATTTTTCGCCTATGCTATCATTGTTTTCTTTACTTGTTTTTCTCCTAGTTTGACACCTAGTAGATAACAGTACGCTTTCTTAATCAACTTGTCTTCCGAGGAACGGACATACGGAGAGCATGTGCAGAGGGCCAGGCTGAAATTAAGAAAATGATGTTGCAAAGGAGCGGGTAATCGGAGCATTGTCCTAGACACAAGAGTGGTTCTCAACGTTGGCCACTTTAAGATGGCTGGACTTTAACTTTGCTTCAACAGTTTTGATTATTAAAAATAGGCATGCCTATCTATAAGCAGCTCGTCCTCAGCCTATGACCACAATTGAGCCCAAAATGTATTGGTAAACCATTAGTAAAACTTCCACCAAGATGCACACATTCTTGCTCTAGTTTCTCACTCTTTATATGGGATATACAGTACATCTATATTTCTTTTCCCTATTAGACACCTTGGTCTCTGAGAGATTAGTTTTTATATGGCCTCTTTCATCGAACCATCTGTTTATATTCGCTACAAATCGTCTGAGTTTTCAGGGACTTTTATATCCCCAGCATAGAAAAATGCGTAAACATTCACATGCCTAACAAACATATCTCTGACATCATCATAAATATTTTCTTATGAACCTATTAAGCACCCAAGAGCACATCAGATAACAGATAATCAGAGTTGGAAGGGACCTTGTAGGTCATCCAGTCCAACCCCACCCCTAAGAAGGAGACCCTACACCATTGCTGACAGAGGACAGTCCAGTCTCTTCTTGAAAGTCTCAAGTGATGAAGCTCCCACAACTTCCGAGGGCAACTTCTATTCCATGGGTTGATTGTTCTCCCTGTCAGAAAGTTTCTCCTTATTTCCAGGTTGAAAAATCTCTCCTTGTTCAGTTTCCATCCATTGTTCCTTGTCTGGCCTACAGGCGCTTTAGAAAATAGCTTGACCCCTTCCTCCTCTCTGGGGCAGCTCCTCAACTATTGGAAGATGCTCTCCTGTCTCCCCTGGTCCTTCTCTTCCCTAGACCAGCCATGCCCAGTTCCTGCAACCGTTCTTCATATGTTTTAGTCTCCAGTCCCCTCATCATCCTGGTTGCTCTTCTCTGCCCTTTTTCTAGAGTCTCAACATCTTTTTTTTATAATGTGGGGACCAAAACTGGATGCAGTACATCCCTTAACCTTGTTTTACAACTTACTCAAAGTTGAACAACTTGCTTAGTTTTCCATTCTCGTGCATGTTTCCCCTTCCATGAAGTGCTTTTTTTCTGATTCCACAAAGAACCAAACCACTAGGATGATCAAAGGCCTGGAGATTAAATCAGATAAAGAACGGCTGCAGGATCTGTATGCAGTATGTCTAGTCTAATGAAAAGGACAATTAGGGGAGACATGATAGCAGTCTTCCAATATTTGAGGGGCTGCCCCAAAGAAGAAGGGATCAATGTATTCTCCAAAGCCCCTGAAGAGGCAGGACAAGAAGCAACGGATGGAAACTCATCAAGGAGAGAAGCAATCTGGAACTAAGGAGGAACTTAACAACAGTGAGAACAATTAACCAGTGGAACTGCTTGCCACCAGAAATTGTAGGCC
Organism: Notechis scutatus; assembly: GCF_049901735.1. NCBI lineage: Eukaryota > Metazoa > Chordata > Lepidosauria > Squamata > Elapidae > Notechis > Notechis scutatus. The sequence continues at coordinate 1,463,738 of NC_142013.1, read as the reverse complement.
CTCCATCACTGGAGGTTTTTAAGAAGAGTCTTAGACAGTCACTTTTCTGAAATGGTGTAGGTTCTCCTGCTTGAGCCAGGGGCTGGACTAGAAGACCTCCAAGGTTCCTTCCAGCTCATTCTATTCTAACTCCCGGAATTCCCCAGCCGGAGTTGCTGTTAGTGAGATGGGCAACAGATAAAGGTAAGAATTCAAAGAGATAAAAATCAAAAAAAGAAAGAAAGAAAGAATTTTATTGTTCACAAGAAAGTCCAGCTGCCTCCTGAAAAAGCACCTTTGGGAAAACCATGGCCTGGATGACTGGGAATCTCTACAGAAAGAGAATTTTAATGAATCAATGTAGTTTGCTCTGTTTTGCTTTTCTTTGGATCAATTCATTTAGATTCATATTTTAGTTTATAAATAGACATACTAAAAACTAGCACAACAGGAATGTTAGTGTACTTTATTAATTGAATTGTTTTTTTATTTTAGTTTATTAATTCCACTAAAATATATATATATATATATATATATATATATATATATATATATATATATATATATATATATATATATATATATATGTGTGTGTGTGTGTGTGTGTGTGTGTGTTTCTAAGTTTTGGATTAGTAGGACTGTTCACACTTTAAAGTTGCTGAAACACAAAAGAACACACACAATGACGTGAAAACACACACATAATACATATCATACATACATACATACATATATACACACACACACACACACACACACACACACACACACACACGCTCTATACCCATGCTTCACTACGAAACTATGTGGTCGGGCTTAGTATTTGGGGAGGAAAATAAGGGGGGGAAATTGTGCCTCTGCCTACCAGCATCCATGGGTATTCATCTGGCTAGCGTCTTATCAGCATGTGAGAGAGTGGAGGGCTATTTGGAAACTGAAAGAATATTTGCTGTTTGAGCAAGAAGGAGACAGCAAGGGGCCTGGGTGTGGCTTAGCTCAACTGTTCTGTACTAAAGCTGCTTGATGCTGCTGTGAAACTGAAACTGAACCTCCTCTCCTCTGCTTGTGTTTTGCCTTTGGAACAGATTTCTTTCCAGGTGGGGAGGGGGAGTAGAACTCCTTAGCATCAGAGCATGTTAATAATAATAATAATAATAATAATAATAATAATAATAATAATAATAATAATAATAATAATAATAATAATATAGGAAATACTCTCAATGCTCTGAGGGTCATTTGGAAAAATCCTTTCTTAGTGAGGCCCTAGAAGCCAAGAGGAAGATACGGGCCGAATTTCAAGTTTGTGGCCTTTACGGTTCTGGAGATTTTGTGATGATGCGTGAGGGGTAATTTCGCTTTTTATATATATAGACAAATGCTAGTGGAATTGAACCAACTGGGATCCAGGGCTAAGACTGCTAACCCTAATTAGGAAACAAGACCTGCATTTCAGGCAAACTGAGACCGTCAAGTCATCATCTAGGGCAGCCTCACGGAGAGTCGCATTGCAGTAGTCTAGAGCCAAAGAGAGCAAGGTTTCCATGGTCACGCGATGTGTGATATTTACTTTTATTTATTTCGTTTCTATATCAGACTTCTTAACTCACCCCTTTCGCTCAAGAGAGTGATATCTCTTTCACCCCATTTGTTTTCCTGTGGACTCCCATGGCTGGGATTAGAATGTGGGTAGAGAAGAAGGGATCAAACCAACGATAATAAGAGAGATATTCCAATCTCCCCCCGCCCCCACCCCTAAAAATCAAACCAAAAACAGCCTTTGTCCAAAAGCAAACGAACCAGCCAGGGCAAAAGATTTAAGGAGCAAACCTCAAAGATCACCAGAAACCCTGAGGTGGATGATATCCTGACTGTGATCCATCAATCGATAAGCATCAATAATTCAGAGAGAAGGATTCCATCCAAGCTCTTAAGAAACTTGGTTAAAGTCTCGGCTGTCTCCGTCCAGCCTTTTCTTCCCCCATCAACCACGGAAGACAAAACCAAGAAAAACAGGATAACCGGGCGCGGAAACAAATCAAGAATTTATTCTGTGTTTTGTACGCTGTTTTTTTTTTTGCCCCCTTCTTGATGTCCTCTGGAGCTCTCTTCGGATGTCATCCATGCCTTCACACAGGGCGTTCTCAATTTATGTCCCTCATGGAGCCTGTTCATCCTGGTCTTAAGTCGGAATGGTTGTAAAACTGACCTGATTTCCCCCCCCCTTTTTTTCGGTGAAAGGGCCAAGGTTGTGACATGAACGCAGGTGCGTGGTTTTGCAGAAAAACCGGAAGTTATCAGTATTTTCCCTGTGATTTGGGAGGTCTTTTAGTCCAGCCCGCTGCCCAAGGAGGAGACCCTATACCATTTCAGACGAGTTGATGTCCAGTCTCCTCTTAAAATCCTCCAGGGATTTCTGGTGGCAAGTCGTTCCACTGGTTAATTGTCCTCACTCCTTCATTCCTTAATGTTTCTCCTGAATTCCAGGTTGCTTCTCTCCTTGACTGGTTTCTTTTCTTGCTATGGGGTGCTTTGGAAAATAAGTGGACTCCTTCATCTTCCTTGGGGCAGCCCCTCAAATACTGGAAGACTGCTATCCTGTCGCCCCTAATTCTTCTTTTCTCTAGACTAAACGAACAGGTATAAGGTTCCCCTCGCACAGGCGTGCTAGTCGTTTCTGGCTCTAGGGGGCGCTGCTCATCTCCATTACAAAGCCAAGGAAGAGCCAGCGCCGTCCGAAGACGTCTCCGTGGTCATGTGGTCGGCAGGACTAAACGCCGTCGGGCGCACGGAACGCTGTTCCCTTCCCACCAAAGGGGTCCCTATTTTTCTACTTGCATTTTTTTACCTGCTTTCAAACTGCTAGGATGGCAAGAAGCTGGACAAGGAACGGGAGCTTACTCCATTATGCGGCGCTAGGGATTCGAACCGCCAAACTGCCGACCTTTTCTGATCGACAAGCCTCAGCGTCTTAGCCACTGAGCTACCGAGCCACCCCATTCTTGAGACTGGCCAAACCCAAATGCTGCGGCTGTTCTTCCTATGTGTGATGACCTGAAGGGGCATGACACCAAAATAACAAAGTCACCAAAGTAAAATAAATTCCCTTTAATGCCTCCAACTTGGCCCCAATGTCCAATTATCCTCGATTAGAGATCAAACGCTTCAAAAAAAGCAGTCTACGAAGGGCAGAAATGCAGTCTGAACCCAAAGTAAAGATAATTAGAAACAACAACAACAACAAAAAAAACAACACAAACCACAGCACGCACAGCAAAGATAATGCATGCTTCGCTTCCAGCAAGGAGCTGTGTGCAAACGCCCCACTTATATCCTGCTCTCCCAGCTGCAACTAATGAAAGGGATCAGGGCCCTTTCCTCCCCCCGTAAGCCACATTGCTCCCTTCTCCATTCCTCCCTGTGTGCCCTAGGATGCAGAGGGGGTGGGCCTGGGTCTGCCTCTGAATGCCCAGCCGGACTGCGCTTGTCCCCCGTTTCTTCCCCAGCCACCGGAGCCCCTCTTTTTTTTGTAACTTGTGGTGAGCAAAACTGGACGCAGAATATTCCAGGTGTGGCCTTACTAAGGTTTTATAAAGCGGCACTAATTTCCATTAGGTGATTGCAGGGAGCAATCGTTGCAACGTTGAATCCAGAGTTGTAAGTGCTCTTCCCAGATGACAGGTCTGTTGTAACCGAGTGACAAGTTGTAAATCAAGGACTACCTGAATCAAGCCTATAACTGACACTCTAGATGCACCATTATTGCTAGAGGGACAGGTAAAGTCAAGGCTGAGAAGCTACGTTGACTTTACAACCTGTGGACTTCAACTCCCAGAAAATCCCAGAAGAATTCTGGGAGTTGAAGTCCACAGGTTGTAAAGTCCCCATAGTGGCTCACCTCTGGGCAACAGCGGGGCAGAACCTCATACAATCTGTTGAAGAAGTTTCTCCTCAGGGGAGGAGGGGGAAGGTCAAAGAAGTCAAGATGGCAGCCAGAACGCTTTTTTTTTTTAAAATAAAAGGAGCTGGGTTTGGATGGCCAGGTGGCTGTGAGCAGCCATCTTGACTTTTTTGCCCTCCCCTCCCTAAGGACACCTTTGTGACGGTGACGTTCCGGGTCACAAACTCTTGTTTTCTAGGGACTTCCTCCCCTCCCCCTCCCCACAGATACTCACCAGGATAACACACACCACAGTGCCCGAACTCTTGTCCACTAAAGGATTGATTAAGACTGCAAACAACAGAGAAAAAAGGGAGAAAAAAATTAAATTAAATTGTAACCCAAAGAGAGAAACTGACACTATTCAGTCCTGGGCAACTGTCAATCAATGACCATGATTGGAGATCAGAAGTTCTGTGGTTAGAATAGAATAACAGAGTGGGAAGGGACCTTGGAGGTCTTCTAGTCCAACCCCCTGCCTAGGCAGGAAACCCTACACCACTTCAGACCAATGGTTATCCAACCTCTTTTTAAAAACTTCCAGTGTTGGAGCATTTACAACTTCTGGAGGCAAGTTGTTCCGCTGATTAATTGTCCTCACTGTCAGGAAATTCCTCCTTAATTCCAAGTTGCTTCTCTCCTTGGTTAGTTTCCATCCGTTGCATCTTGTTCAACCTTCAGGAGCTTTGGAGAATAGCTTGACTCCCTCTTCTTTTGGGCAGCCCCTCGGATATTGGAATATTGCTATTATGTCTGTTATCTGTTATCTCTGTTGTTACATCCTGTAACCCCCACTTCTTTAACCTCAAACTAGCCACCATTGACCTCACCCCATTCCTAAGAGGCCTGTAAGGGGCGTGCATAAGCGCACCATCGTGCCTACCGCTCCTATTGTCCCCATTGATCTGTACCTATTTCCTGTATTCTTATATTCTTATAACTATCACCTTGTAAGCGATTGACAAATCAAATAAATAAATAAAATAAAATAAAAATAAAAGAAGGAAGGAAGGAAGGGGGAAGGAAGGAGAGAACAGGGAAGGAAGGAAGGAAAGAAGGAAGGAGAGAAAAAGGAGGGAGGAAGGAAGGAAAGAAGGAAGGAAGGGGAAATGACGGAGAACAGGAAGGAGAGAAAAGAATGGAGGGAGGAGAGAAAAGGAGGGAGGGACTGGGAGGAAGGAAGGAAGGAAAGGAAGGGAGAGAATACCCATTCCTAAGAGGTCTGTAAGGGACGTGCATAAATGCACCATTGTGCCTACTGTCCCTGTCCTATTGTCCCCATTGATTCGTGCCTATTTCCTGTATTCTCACTCATGTTTATACCTATAACTATCATCTTGTAAGTGATTGACAAATCAAATAAATGAATAAAATAAAAAACAAAAGAAGGAAGGAAGGAAAGGGGAAAGAAGGAGAACAGGGAAGGAAGGAAGGAAGGAAGGAAAGAAGGAAGGAGAGAAAAGGGAAGGAGGGAGAGGGAGGAAGGAAGGAAAGAAGGAAGGAAGGGGAAATGAAAGAGAACAGGGAAGGAGAAAGAAGAAAGGAGAGAAAAGAGTAGAGGAAGGAGAGAAAAGAAGGGAGGGAGCAGGAGGAAGGAAGGAAAGGAAGGGAGAGAATACCCATTCCTAAGAGGTCTGTAAAGGGCGTGCATAAGTCCACCATCGTGTCTACCGTCCCTGTCCTCTTGTCCCCATTTATTCGTACCTATTTCCTGTATTCCTACCCATGTTTATACTCATACCTATTGTAAGCGATGGACAAATCAAATAAATCAAATAAAATAAATCAAATGTCTCCCCAGTCCTTCTTTTCATTAGACTAGAGACACACCCTGCAACCGTTCCTCGTGTGCTTTAGCCTCCAGTCCCCCTCATCCTCCTGGTTGCTCTTCTCGGCACTCTTTCCAGAGTCTCAACCTCTTTTTTTTTTTGCATCGTGGCAATCAAAACCGGATGCAAATATTGTGGCCTTACCGAGGCCTTGTAAAGTGGCATTAACACTTCACGTGATCTTGATCCTATCCCTCAGCCTAGGATGCAGCCTAGGATTGCATCGGCCCTTTTGGCGGCAGCTGCTGCTGCACACGGCTGGCTCCTAATGAAGTGGTCCTCCACTAAGACTCCGAGGTCCCCCTCAACAGTTACTACCACTGAGTGAGGTACCCCATATACTGTAGCTCTGCATTTGGTTTTCCTTCCTTAAACGAAGCAATCGTGAAGGCGGACGTGCCCAATTTTTACGAACTCTTTCGCTGTTAGGTGCGTTTGTCGACTTCTTACCTTGCTTGCCGGGGGCTACGGGGGCAGCCAAGCCGGCCACCGGGTTGCCCTGCAGCTCGGCCAATGGCAGCCCGTTGCAGGCCACCCTCTTCTGCTGAAGGACGGCATCTCTGGAAGGGGGAAAAGAGGATGAGTGAAAAAAGAAAAAACAACAACAACAGAAGCAAAAAGGAGCCAATTTGGAATGTCAAAATCCCAGTTCAATCCCTTTGATGCCCAGCTGGGAAGAACAAGAGCCGGGGTGCATGGCTTAAGTCTCCCAAGAAGAAATCCCGGTTTGGTTCTGGGATAGGAGACCACCAGGAGATCCCACAGCAGAAGGGGTAGCTGGAAAAAAACATCCCAAAGGAAAGTGGGTTGAGGGCATTTGTTGGGTTTTCTACAAGCCAAGCACCAACCAAGGTTTCGTTGGCCTTCACCCAAGTCACAGCCCAAAGTAGGAACGGCAGGAAGTCACAGCGGCAATTCCAGGTGAGGGACAATCTGGTCTAGTGGTCAAAGGCAACAGGCTAGAAACAAGTGGTTTCTAAGTGCTGACTTAGGTAAGAAAGTCTTTGGGGCAATCACCAGGAGACCGTGAGTTCTAGTCCTGCTTTAAGGCAGGAAAGGCAGCTGGGTGATTTTGGGCCAATCACCAGGAGACGGTGAGTTCTAGTCCTGTCTTAGGCATGAAAGCCACATGGGTGACTTTGGGCCAATCACCAGGCGATGAGGAGTTCTAGTCCTGACTTATGCATAAAAGCTGGCTGGATGACTTTGGGCCAATTACTAGGAGATGGTGAGTTCTAGTCCTGCCTTAGGCATGAAAGCCACATGGGTGATTTTGGGCCAATGACCAGGAGACGGGGAGTTCTAGTCCTGTCTTAGGCATGAAAGCCACCTGGGTGATTTTGGGCCAATGACCAGGAGACGGGGAGTTCTAGTCCTGCCTTAGGCATGAAAGCCACCTGGGTGATTTTGGGCCAATGACCAGGAGACGGGGAGTTCTAGTCCTGTCTTAGGCATGAAAGCCACATGGGTGATATTGGGCCAATGACCAGGAGACGGGAGTTCTAGTCCTGCCTTAGGCATGAAAGCCACATGGGTGATATTGGGCCAATGACCAGGAGACGGGAGTTCTAGTCCTGTCTTAGGCATGAAAGCCACATGGGTGATATTGGGCCAATGACCAGGAGACGGGAGTTCTAGTCCTGCCTTAGGCATGAAAGCCACATGGGTGATTTTGGGCCAATGACCAGGAGACGGGAGTTCTAGTCCTGTCTTAGGCATGAAAGCCACATGGGTGATATTGGGCCAATGACCAGGAGACGGGGAGTTCTAGTCCTGTCTTAGGCATGAAAGCCACATGGGTGATTTTGGGCCAATGACCAGGAGACGGGGAGTTCTAGTCCTGCCTTAGGCATGAAAGCCACATGGGTGATATTGGGCCAATGACCAGGAGACGGGGAGTTCTAGTCCTGCCTTAGGCATGAAAGCCACATGGGTGATATTGGGCCAATGACCAGGAGACGGGGAGTTCTAGTCCTGCCTTAGGCATGAAAGCCACATGGGTGATTTTGGGCCAATGACCAGGAGACGGGGAGTTCTAGTCCTGTCTTAGGCATGAAAGCCACATGGGTGATATTGGGCCAATGACCAGGAGACGGGGAGTTCTAGTCCTGTCTTAGGCATGAAAGCCACATGGGTGATATTGGGCCAATGACCAGGAGACGGGGTTCTAGTCCTGCCTTAGGCATGAAAGCCACATGGGTGATTTTGGGCCAATGACCAGGAGACGGGGAGTTCTAGTCCTGCCTTAGGCATGAAAGCCACCTGGGTGATATTGGGCCAATGACCAGGAGACGGGGAGTTCTAGTCCTGTCTTAGGCATGAAAGCCACATGGGTGATATTGGGCCAATGACCAGGAGACGGGGAGTTCTAGTCCTGCCTTAGGCATGAAAGCCACATGGGTGATATTGGGCCAATGACCAGGAGACGGGGAGTTCTAGTCCTGTCTTAGGCATGAAAGCCACATGGGTGATATTGGGCCAATGACCAGGAGACGGGAGTTCTAGTCCTGCCTTAGGCATGAAAGCCACATGGGTGATTTTGGGCCAATGACCAGGAGACGGGGAGTTCTAGTCCTGTCTTAGGCATGAAAGCCACCTGGGTGATTTTGGGCCAATGACCAGGAGACGGGAGTTCTAGTCCTGCCTTAGGCATGAAAGCCACCTGGGTGATTTTGGGCCAATGACCAGGAGACGGGGAGTTCTAGTCCTGTCTTAGGCATGAAAGCCACATGGGTGATATTGGGCCAATGACCAGGAGACGGGGAGTTCTAGTCCTGCCTTAGGCATGAAAGCCACATGGGTGATATTGGGCCAATGACCAGGAGACGGGAGTTCTAGTCCTGCCTTAGGCATGAAAGCCACATGGGTGATTTTGGGCCAATCACCAGGAGACGGTGAGTTCTAGTCCAGCCTTAGGCATGAAAGCCACATGGGTGATTTTGGGCCAATCACCAGGAGACGGTGAGTTCTAGTCCTGTCTTAGGCATGAAAGCTGGCTGGATGACTTTGGGCCAATTACTAGGAGATGGTGAGTTCTAGTCCTGCCTTAGGCATGAAAGCTGGCTGGATGACTTTGGGCCAATTACTAGGAGATGGTGAGTTCTAGTCCTGCCTTAGGCATGAAAGCCACATGGGTGATTTTGGGCCAATGACCAGGAGACGGTGAGTTCTAGTCCTGTCTTAGGCATGAAAGCTGGCTGGATGACTTTGGGCCAATTACTAGGAGATGGTGAGTTCTAGTCCTGCCTTAGGCATGAAAGCTGGCTGGATGACTTTGGGCCAATTACTAGGAGATGGTGAGTTCTAGTCCTGCCTTAGGCATGAAAGCCACATGGGTGATTTTGGGCCAATGACCAGGAGACGGTGAGTTCTAGTCCTGTCTTAGGCATGAAAGCTGGCTGGATGACTTTGGGCCAATTACTAGGAGATGGTGAGTTCTAGTCCTGCCTTAGGCATGAAAGCCACATGGGTGATTTTGGGCCAATGACCAGGAGACGGGGAGTTCTAGTCCTGTCTTAGGCATGAAAGCTGGCTGGATGACTTTGGGCCAATTACTAGGAGATGGTGAGTTCTAGTCCTGCCTTAGGCATGAAAGCCACCTGGGTGATTTTGGGCCAATGACCAGGAGACGGGGAGTTCTAGTCCTGCCTTAGGCATGAAAGCCACCTGGGTGATTTTGGGCCAATGACCAGGAGACGGGGAGTTCTAGTCCTGTCTTAGGCATGAAAGCCACATGGGTGATATTGGGCCAATGACCAGGAGACGGGGAGTTCTAGTCCTGCCTTAGGCATGAAAGCCACATGGGTGATTTTGGGCCAATGACCAGGAGACGGGGAGTTCTAGTCCTGTCTTAGGCATGAAAGCCACATGGGTGATATTGGGCCAATGACCAGGAGACGGGGAGTTCTAGTCCTGTCTTAGGCATGAAAGCCACATGGGTGATATTGGGCCAATGACCAGGAGACGGTGAGTTCTAGTCCAGCCTTAGGCATGAAAGCCACATGGGTGATTTTGGGCCAATGACCAGGAGACGGTGAGTTCTAGTCCTGTCTTAGGCATGAAAGCTGGCTGGATGACTTTGGGCCAATTACTAGGAGATGGTGAGTTCTAGTCCTGCCTTAGGCATGAAAGCCACATGGGTGATTTTGGGCCAATGACCAGGAGACGGGGAGTTCTAGTCCTGCCTTAGGCATGAAAGCCACATGGGTGATTTTGGGCCAATGACCAGGAGACGGGGAGTTCTAGTCCCGACATGCGTAAAAGCTTTTCTGGGTGACTGTGGGCCAATCACCAGGAGACTGTGAGTTCTAGTCCTGCCTTAGGCATGAAGTCCAGCTGGTCTCTCCCACTTAGTCCAACCTACCCACCAAGGCCCACAAAGTATGGTATAAAGGTCAAGATATGCCATGGAAGAAACACACCTGAAAAAAGGCAAGGTTTCCATCCCACCTCATGTCTGCCATTTTGACTTTTTGGACCTCTCCCAAGCTGGAGAGGGAGACCAGCTTCTCTCCTCCCTTTTCTCCCTTGCTCTCCAAGGGAGCTGGCCATTTCTTTGCTTTTGAGCCAATGTCCCTCCCTTCCCCCTCACCTGGGCCACCTGCCCCTAGACTCACCTGAAGCAGGCAAACATTTAATCCCTTGATTATTGACTTCTCTTCCTTCTCTCTCATTTGGGAGATTTGTTTTCTCCCCAAAGAATTACCTAGCTGTTCTTGAGAGCTTATTTTGTGTGTGTGTGTGTGTGTGTGTGTTTGGGGTTGCTTTCATCCTGATAGATGAAAAGTACCATCCCTGGCAGGGTTTCTTTTCCCTGCCTTTGGCCCCACACTAGAACAGAGAACCATTTCTCGTTCATTTCTTATTCTGCTTGGCTGCCTTCACAGATGTGGGGAGATAAATTTGGCTCTGATAACTGAATGAAAAATCACCAAAGCTGGACAGGGTTCACGATCTGGGGAGAGAGAGGGAGAGAAGTGAGAGAGAGGTGAGAAGAAAGGAGGGAGAGCGAGAAGAGAGAGAGGAGAGACAGAAAGGAGAGAGAGAGAGAGGAGAGAAAAGAAAGAGAAGAGACAGAAAGGAGAGAGAGTCAATCAACCAAGCAATCAGAGTAGAGTTGGAAGGGACCTTGTAGGTCATTTAGTCCAACCCCTGCTCAAGCAGGAGGCCCTACATCATTTCTGATGAATGGCAGTCCAGTCTCTTCTTGAAAGCGGGGAGAGAGAGAGAGAGAGGAGACAGAAAGGAGAGAGAGAGGAGAGAGAAAAAGGACAGAAAGGAGAGAGAGAGAGAGAGGAGACAGAAAGGAGAGAGAGAGAGAGAGAGAAAAAGGACAGAAAGGAGAGAGAGAGGAGAGAGAAAAAGGACAGAAAGGAGAGAGAGAGAGAGAGAGAAAAGAAAGAGAAGAGACAGAAAGGAGAGAGAGTCAATCAACCAATCAATCAGAATAGAGTTGGAAGGGACCTTGTAGGTCATTTAGTCCGACCCCTGCTCAAGCAGGAGGCCCTACATCATTTCTGATGAATGGCAGTCCAGTCTCTTCTTGAAAGCGGGAGAGAGAGAGAGGGGAGACAGAAAGGAGAGAGAGAGGAGAGAGAGAAAGGACAGAAAGGAGAGAGAGAGAGAGAGAGAGAGGAGACAGAAAGGAGAGAAAGAGGAGAGAGAAAAGGACAGAAAGGAGAGAGAGAGAGAGGAGAGAGAAAAAGGACAGAAAGGAGAGAGAAAGAGGAGAGAGAAAAAGGACAGAAAGGAGAGAGAGAGAGGAGAGAGAAAAAGGACAGAAAGGAGAGAGAGAGGAGCGGGTATAAAGTCTGCCAAGATCTTTTTGGATCCTGAGCTTCTCTTCTGGGGTGTTGGCTATTCCTGCCACCTTTGTGTCATCTGCAAATCTGAAAAATCTAACTTTCAAGACACAAGTTTCCTTCTTCCGGCTAGATCTGAAAAAGTCCTTATGTCAGAAGAGACAAAGCTAAGTGAGATTTTGGGCCGTTTCTCCTCTTCAAAAAAAACCACCCCTCTCTCTTCTCACCTATGGTGAGGACTATAATCCACTCCTGGTTTTCCCTCCTCCTGGATGAACAGGTTGTTTTAAAAAAAACAACCCTGTTGTTAAGATTTAGTGTCCATTTGGCATTTTAGAGGTTTTTATAATGGAGCATAAAACTACTTAATAAAGCCCAGGCCATTTGCATTTTTTGTGGGAGAAGGCTTTTATAGATGGAAATTCAGAATGGCAAGAGCCTTGGAGATCTTCCAACCCAACCTTCTGCCTGGGCAGGAATCTACCCCTTTAGTAGCTCCAAAATACTGTTTAAACCCTCCATCAAAGGGGCACCGAGATCAGAGAATATATCATGTAGTTCAGGGTTGAAGAGACTCCTTCATCTCACAAATGACACACAGATTCAACCAGTTTCAACTGGAAGCCGTGAGCATCCTAGATTAAGCCAAACCCAACAATGCCAGGGAATTCCTGGCACTCAGATCAACTCAACCATCAACGGATACACAGAGATCAATCACATCTACGCAGCATTTGAAAGAGACCACAAAAGAGCTAAGGAGGAAATCAAGAGATCAGAACGTATTTCTCTCCTGCAGGCCACACCCAGATAAGCAGGGATTAACTCCTGGCAAATAAGTTGAGCAGAAAACAATACTCCAAATCAAAACGCTATCGAAGGAAACCCCGCAAGGTCCCTTCCAACGCTGTGAATCTGCTAAGGCAGGGATCCCCAACCTTTTCGACGCCGCTGCCCGGTTCCGGCGTCAGCTGGGCGCCGCGCCGGTTCGGCGTCAGCTGGGCGCCGCCATCTTTTGACGAAAATCACTTCCGGTGACGTCATCGAAGTGATTTTTCGCAAAAAATGGCGGCGTAGCGCTCCGGTGAGCTTTTCGGGTAGAAATGGCTTTCTACCCGGAAAAGCTCACCGAGCTGGCGCCGCCATCTTTTTGACGAAAAATTGCTTTTTTACCAAAAAGATGGCGGCGCCCAGCAACCAGCGGCCCGGTAAGGCTTGTTCACGACCGGTACCGGTCCGCGGACCGGCGTTGGGGACCCCTGTGCTAAGGGACCAAGGTTGGACACCCTTACTTTAAAAGGCTTTAGGTGAGGCGAGATACTTCCTGAGAGAGAGAGACCCATCCATCTTACACCTTCTCCGTTTTCATCTTCCCAAGTCTGGTGGGGCAGCGAGGAAGGAAAAGGAAGGAACACGCTATATTGGGGGTCATCTCTGACCGAATCTTGAACCATTTGTCAAGGGGCGAAGAAGAAGCCGAAGGAAAAAGAGATGGATTCTTTAGCTCTTGAGGTCGTTAAACACCCTCCTCACATTCTCGGGCATGATGGATGTCAGTGTCCCAAATATCAATTCATTCGTCAGCCTCTGAATGGAAAGGCCATTAAGGGTTCCAGCCCCCTCCAAAGATGACACATTAGTCACTGGATTAATTTGCAAGTTGCAAAGATATGTCTTCCCAGCTGCCTAGTGTCCTTCTAGCTAGTCCTTGCTTCATCAAACTGTCCAGGAAAAAAAAAATTCAGGCATCAGCCAGGGGTGGGCTCCAAAAAAGTTAGCAACTGGTTCTCCACCTGGTTGCTAGGTGGATGTGGCCTTGGTGGGCGTGGCTTAGTCGGCCTCCCTGCACCACGGCTGGGGGAGGGGGCATATTCACCCACCCTGGGCTCCGGAGGCTTTCTGTGATGGCGCAAAGGGTCGTGGCACAAAGGCAACACAGTCACATAAGTAAGAAAAGTCCCTTTAATACCTCCAACTTTGCCCCCAGTGTCCAGTTACCTTCGGCTGGAGAAATTTATTTCCCCACCCCAGGAACAGCCTTTGAGTGGAGAAAATTCAGTCCGAAAACAAAGCATATACAAACTGTAAATAAAAATCCACACAAACCACGCTGCAGCAATTAACTGGACAGGGCAGGAGAAGGAATTGCAGACTTCAAAGGCCAACAAAATACACACAGTTGAGAAGATGCCAGGAACCCAGATAAGCCTCAACAATAAAAGATAACTCACAATGTGCTCCCAATAAATTGCTGTGCACAACTTTCCTTTTTAAACACTGTTTTCCCAGCTGCAGCTAATGAAGGGAATCAGGGCCCTTTCCTCCCCAGTAAGCCATGCAACTCATGTTGCTCCCTTCTCCGTTCCTCCCTCTGTGCCCTAGGATGAAGAGGGGGTGGGCCTGGGTCTTCCTCTGAACTCCCCCTCCCTTGTTCTACCTCTCCCCTGCTCTGCCCAGCCGGACTTTGCCCTTCCCCAGTTTCTTCCACAGACAATGGAGCCACCCTCCCACTCCCTGTCAGCTGCTTGGCCTCCCCCTCCGAATCAGATTCCAACAGGGGCATGACATTTTCTTTGAGCCTCCTGGAGGGCGAAAATGGCCTCTCCCGGGCTCTGGAGGCTCTATAGAGGCCGGAAACGGGTCCGTTTCTGGCCTTCCGGAGCCTCCGTGAGGCTTGTTTTTCACCTCCCTGAGCCTCTAGAATGGCCCATGTGGGGACTTCTGGGAGGGGAGCAGAGGTGGTATTCAGCAGGTTTTCAACAGTTCTGGAGTACCAGTAGCAGAAACTTTGAGTAGTTGGGAGAACTGGCCAATCCCACTTCTGACTGGCCCCGCCAACCCATCTCTTTTCTGCCTCCCGAGTCCCAGCTGATCAGCCGATCTTCTTTTATTGCCCTGCACAGGAGAATGGAGCTGGAAAGCAGGTTAGTGGGGTGGGGAGGGAAGGGGATTTTGCAGTAACCACGCCCACCAAGACACACCCACCAAGCCCCTCCCACAGAACCGGTAGCAAAAAAATTTTTTGAATCCCACCACTAGAGGGGAGGTGTGGACAGGTTCAGCCAGGGGTGGGATTTTCCGGTTTGCTGAACCAGCCATAAAATTAACTACCAGGTCGCTTGAACCGGGGTGAACCGCTAGCAGCCCACCCCCCTGACACCAGTGTTGTGGCTCGCTGGCAGCCTGTGCAGATGGCAGCGGAGTCAGGCAGTGGGGAAGAACGGGGAGCAGTCTGGGGAGGGCTCGGACGAGGGTCCTGCGTCCGATGCAGAGATGGGGTCAGGGCCATCTGGGAGTGGGGTCCTGATGCCGGAGCCTCCAGAATCTGGAGTGAGGCAGAGGAACAGCGGGAGCCTGTTCCCAGTGCGCGCTTGCGTAGAGCTGCCAGAAGGTAAGAGAAAAGGGGCGACTCGGGAGGAAGGCTGGAAGAGGATTGGCCCCTCCCATAAGGCATAAAGGAAGTGCAAAGGGACGGGAGCCTTTGCAGGAAGCAACTTTGTTTGCTCTGTTCAGATTAGACCTTGAAGCTGTGTGGACTTTGTACTCTGTTTGGCTTTTTTCCAGTTCATTTGGCACTTTAGTTGTTGGCAGCCATTCCAAGGAGAGAAAGGTGGGTGCTTATCTCGAGGAACGGTTTGGGAATGAACACCATTCCCAGCCGTTGAAATCATATAAGAGTTGTTTGGACGAAGCTTTGCGTGCTTAACAGATAGCAGATCATCAGAGTTGGAAGGGGACCTTGTAGGTCATCTAGTCCAACCCCCCCCACCCAAGTGGGAGACCCGACACCATTTCTGCCAAATGGCAGTCTAGTCTCTTCTTGAAAGTCCCAAAGATTTTTCTCTAGAGATGCCCGTTGTAAGGACAGGACTGGGACGCAAGCAATTTATCTGATAGTTACCCTTATTATTTGATTTTAAGGGTCTAAGAAGAGTAGAGCATTGAAGAGCAGGAAGAGTCCTGGACAGAGAAGGAGGACAAGGTATAGGTTCTCCTGCTTGACCAGGGGGCTGGACTAGAAGACCTCCATGGTCCCTTCCAGCTCTATTCAATTCTAAGCAGCACTGCATGGAAAAGCAGGGCCCTCTGAACAGCATTATGGGTTAGCTGGGCAAAGCTGTGTCCTGGGGCCCCTACGTCAACTACTCACAGGAATAGAAATGTGTTGTGACTCGGAGGTTTGAGCCTGCTCTGTTAGAAGACACAGACTTAAGCAATGAGGAAGAGGAGGATTTGGCCTTGAGGTTTGAGCCTGCTTTGCTGGAGGACACAGACTTGAGCCAGGAGGAAGAGGAGGATTTGGCTCTGAGGTTTGAGCCTGCTGGAGGATTTGGAATTGCCTTCCTCCCCAGGACCTTCCTCCCTGGTTGTGCCTCAGGTGTCGGCAGATAATCAGGAGAGCATAGCAGAGCCTCTGGCTGAGGATCAAACTGAGGATTGTTGGTTTGATGCAAGGCAAAGGCGTGAGATGCAACGCAGAAGGAAAGGACAAATCAGGGACTGAGATGAGAGACTGACACGCCCCTCAGGGAATAAAAGGGGGCATGTTAGCTCTGGATTCTCGTCAGGGACAACTTGTTAATTTGGGATAGAAGCTTCGACAAATTCTGTGTGCAGGCGTTTGCCTGTGATTTATGTTCTTGTTTTATTATCGGACTTGGCAGGCAGCTTGTGGGAGACTGCCAAGGACTTCTCCAGCCAAAGGAATTTAACCCTGTCGTTACTGGTCTTGTCTGCTTGTTTATATTCCTTTGGAAACTTGGACTCTCACCTCGTGGGCACAGGTGAGACATAACAGAAATGTAAATAGTTGACCACATTAAAGCTATATTTATTTTATTTCTGACAAACGGCGGTCCAACCTCTTCTTGAAAGCCTCAAGGGCTTCATCACGGTCTCAGGAAGAAGAGTCAGCCTGCCATTTTCCCTTCTCCAAATCTGCTTGAGAGTCCAGCTCCCCCAAGTTCTGAGAAGGCAAAGAAAAGGAGAAAACCCAAGTCCAACTTCTGGCACTGACAGACGCCACGGCTGCGACGGGAAGGAGGCCGCCCGAAAGAATGGAGCCATCGAAGAAAAGACATTACAGCCAGAGATCGAAAAGGTCTGCGTGAGTCAAGTTGGTGGAAGA
Organism: Notechis scutatus; assembly: GCF_049901735.1. NCBI lineage: Eukaryota > Metazoa > Chordata > Lepidosauria > Squamata > Elapidae > Notechis > Notechis scutatus. Next base: position 1,447,061 of record NC_142013.1, on the reverse strand, counting down.
GATCCCGATTCGGGCTGGCCTGAGCTTTGCTGTGCGTGGGCGCTATGGCCGGGGCCTAGATGGGATTTAATTTTCCTGCCTTCCTACATCCACGGGACACCCATCAGCAAAAAAAAAACAACGACCTCTGAATCTCTCTGGCTCCTCAGAACGAAGCCCCCACGGTCACTGGTGAAAACTTTAAAACACGGGGTCGCGGAAAAGCAGCACAAGGCTCCGAATCGCAAACTCTGAATTGCTTCGGTGGAGGAGGACATCGAGAGCGACATTCTTCCATGCTTGCGGAGATGAGCTGGAAACAGGGAAGTTTCTTCTAAAAGGATTCCCCCTAAATTGTCCCTCATGGATCCCAGTTGAGGGATCCATCAGAAACTCTTATGGTATTTCAACGGCTTGGAATTCTGTTCATTCCCAGCCTGTAATGAGTCCCAAACAGTTCCTCGAGATAAGCACCCACCTTTCTCTCCTTTTGAAATGCTGCCCTCGGGGGCGTCCAGGGGAGGATCAAAAAGTCAAGAGCATAGAATCGTGAGGGGTCCTTGGTGCTCTCTGAGCTGGGTGGTTTTCTTGCAGACGTTTCATGACCCAGCTAGGTTACATCATCAGTTCTAGAAGGGAGTGAGGTTTGCTGAGAGGAGGAGGAGGAGGAGGAAGGAGGAGGAGGAGGAGGAGGAGGAGGAGGAGGAGGAGGAGGAGGAGGAGGAGGAGGAAGAGAATGACGGTAACTGTGGGGTCCTTGGTGCTCTCTGAGCTGGGTGGTTTTCTTGTAGATGTTTCATGACCCAGCTAGGTAACATCATCAGGGCTAGAAGGGAGTGGGGTTTATGGGGAGGAGGAGGATGACTGTGGGGTCGGTGCTCTCTGAACTTGGTTGTTTTCTTAAATATGCTTCATGACCCAACTAGGTAATAACATCAGTGCTAGAAAACAGGTTTGCAGAGAGGAGGAGGAGGAGGAGGAAAGGAGGAAAGGAGGAAAGGAGGGAGGGAGGAAAGGAGGGAGGGAGGAGGGGAGAATGATTGGTTTCCTTGGTGCCCTCTGAGCTTGGTGGTTTCTTTAATATGCTTCATGACCCAACTAGGTAATAACATCAGTGCTAGAAGAGAGCGGGTTTTCGGAGTGGAGGAAGAGGAGAAGGAGAAGGAGAAAGAGGAGGGCGGTGGGATCCTTAGGTGCCCTCTAAACTTGGTGGTTTCCTTGCAGACATTTCATGAGCCAACTAGGGCATAGCATCAGTGCTAGAAGAGAGTGGGGTTTGCAGGGGGAGGATAAGGAGGGGGGAAGTGGGCCTTCCCATCGTAAGGGTCCCACCGAGATGATCTCTGTGTTGTGAAGAGGAACCAAAAACACCCATTTCCTTCTTCTCACGTTCACTCAATCAGGGGATCCTCCTGAACTCACAGCTCCTGCTCAAAAAGCCGGTGGCAGCCGTGGCTAGCAGGGCCTTTGCACAGCTTCCTGGGATACTCCAGGTGCCGCTGGCATCGCTGTGGGATGCATTGATGAACATGTTTGCAGAGTGCAAACCTTCTTTCCTCCAAAAGCCGCCATCAGGAGGTGCTCAAGGAGAGAGAGAGACAGAGAGAGAGGAACAAAGAGGAACCAATAAAGGAGAATCGATGTAGCTCTGGATCGAAATGAGGTTTTCTTGCAGACATTTCGTGACCCAAACTAGGGAACATCATCAGTGCTAGAAGGGAGGGAAGTTTGCAAGGAGGAAGAGTAGGAGGAAGAGGAGAAGGAGGAGGAGGAGGAGGAGAGGAGGAAGACTGAGGGGTCCTTGGTGCTCTCTTGAGCTTGCTTGTTTCCTTGCAGACGTTTCATGACCCAACTAGGGAACATTATCAGTGCTAGTATGTGATCATGATTCATCCCTTATTGCTTGTACGTTCACTGAGTGCTTCTGCACCGGAGACAGATTCCTGGTGTGTCCAATCTCACTTGGCCAATAAAGAATTCTGTTCTATTTTATATGCTGGTGTCTTGCCTGTTAGGGTTGGTGGAGGATGGTCTGAGTGGCTAATTTGTCAAGGTGCCAGGCCTCTAGAAAACCCCTTACGTTTTTGGTCTAGGATGGTCCCGTTTCCCCAATTGAAACTGTGAAAAATCAAAGATACAGCTTATTGATCTATTAGATTCAATAAGTCCTAGGGATGATTGCAGTCCTCAGAAGAGAGATGGACCAAAGTTTTCAGCTAGGATGGTTTCAAAATATACCAGAACTATTTGTCCTCCTGCTGAGCCATCGCTAACTGTGAAAACGTATTTTTGCAAAGCATGCCCTTGGGTGGATAAGTTTAAAACAGGAAGAATGAAACTGTTGGAAATGAGGAACTGAAAGTAATGTACACAGGTGTTTAAGGAAAATGACAGTTAGTGAAGTTGTGAAGAGTGTATGTGGTTAGAAGAAAAGTTAAAAGGATAGGGTTGGGGATCAGCTTTGATTTATGGCCGTCCTTGCAGGACCTGCTGTATGTCTTTGGACCCCATTGCAATGGCTTATTAATGTATATTATTGCTATTATATATTTTTTATATCTATTCATTTCTTATGTTCAAAATTATTAGAAACAATAAACCTCTGATCTTAAAGTAAGAATTTTTGCTTGTGTTGCTGTCTGTTTCCTATTGGTATTTTTTTTAATGACAAAACTATGGTTAAATCTGTCCTTCTGTTGTGAAATGAAAGAATTTTCAGGATTCTGACTGGTAGTTGATGTTCGTGGATGCGCTCTGGATTGGCTTGCAGGGAAAAAGCATGAATTTTCTCTTTTAAGAGATGTGAAATCTCTTTTCTTCCAGCCAAGGAAAGAAGAGCAGAGCCAAACTCAACAAGTGGACAATCCCTTAAACACGAGCCAGCCATGTGCAGCAGCCACCCAAAAAAAGCCAACAGAATCCTTGGTTGTATAAGCAGAGGCATAGAATCAAAACCATGTGAAGTAATAGCACCACTTTATAAAGCCTTTATAAAGCCTGCAAGGGGATCCAACCAGTCAGTCCTTAAAGGAGATCAACCCTGACTGCTCTTGAGAAGGCCGGATCCTGAAGATGAAACTCAAAGACTTTGGCCACCTCATGAGAAGGAAGGAAGGAAGGAAGGAAGGAAGGAAGGAAGGAAGGAAGGAAGGAAGGAAGGAAGGAAGGAAGGAAGGAAGGAAGGAAGGACTCGCTGGAGAAGAGCCGAATGCTGGGAAAGATGGAGGGCCAAAGAAGAAGAAGAAAGGGACGGCAGAGAAGGAGGGGGCTGGAGGGTCACTGAAGCAGTCGCCGTGAGCTTAAATGGACTCCAGAAGATGGTAGAGGGCAGGAAGGCCTGGAGGAACGTTATCCATGGGGTCGCGATGGATCGGACACGACTTTGCAGCTAACAACAAAGCCACACCTGGAATCGGGCATCCAGTTTTGGTCGCCACATTACAGAAAACATGTGGAGACTTTGGAAAAAGTACAAAGAAGAGGAACTAAGATGATTAAAGTCCTGGAAATTGAAACATACAAAGAACGGTTACAGGATTTGGGTTTGGCTAGTCTAGAGAAAAGAAAGACTAGGGGAGACGTGATAGCAGTGCTCCAAATTTTTGAGGGGCTGCCCCAAAGAAGAGAGAGGGGGTCCACTTGTTTTTCAAAGCCCCCGAAGGCAGGACAAGAAGCCACAGGTGGGAACTAAATATGTGTAGTGAATAATATAGACATGAAGTAAGAGATAATGTTGTAAAACAAGATATGAGAATATTTAAAGAAAAATGAAAACAGTTATGTTATGAATTGGACTTGGATAAAATAAGTGTAATGGATATAAGAATATTTGAGAATATTGAAAGGTAAATGGAATAAGTAATAATATGATAAATTTTGAATACGAAAGAGGAATATGTAATTATGGTCATGTTTGTATTGAAATGTAAAAACCTGGAACCACATTGTTCACCAAAAGAGATGTTTTTTTAAAAATATAAAAATTATTGGAAAAAAAAGAAGAAGACTGGACAGTCACTTGTCTGGAATGGTATAGGGTCTCCTGCTTGAGCAGAGGGCTGGACTAGATGACCTCCAAGGCCCCCTCCAGCTCTATTCTGATTCTGAAGTCAACTGCCAAATAGGAGCGTTTCAGGTGTGGAATTGGCTGCTGCTTCAGCACCACGGATGGATGAACAGCTCCCCGGCCCCATTGGGTTGAATAGGGAGGGCAGCCTATAGAAACGGGAAATTGATGGCAGAAGAAACACTCCAGAGTCCATCTAGTCTGTCCTTTGAATAACAGAATCCCAGAGTTGGGAGGGACCTTGGAGGTCTTCTAGTCCAACTCCCTGCTTGACCGTAGTACCATTTCAGATTCAACCTGGAAATAAGGAGAAACTTTCTGACAGGGAGAACAATCAACCCATGGAACAGAAGTTGCCTTCGGAAGTTGTGGGACGTTTCATCCCTGAAGGCTTCCAAGAAGAGACTGGCCTGGCCTCTGTCAGAAAGGGTGTAGGGTCTCCTGCTTGGGTGGGGGGGTTGGACTAGATGACCTATAAGGTCCCTTCCAGCTCAGTTAATCTAAACACAACCACTGGAGGCTTTCAAGAAGAGACTGGACTGCCATCTGTCAGAAATGGTGTAGGGTCTCCTGCTTGGGTGGGGGGTTGGACTAGATGACCTACAAGGTCCCTTCCAATTCTCTTATTTTGTTATTAGTCTGCTATTCAGAAGTTGTGGGAGCTTTATCCCTGGAGGCTTTCAAGAAGAGACTGAACTCCCATCTGTCAGAAATGGTGTAGGGTCTCCTGCTTGGGCGGTGGGTTGGACTAAATGACCTACTAGGTCCCTTCCGATGTTATTCTATATTCAATGAAACAGAAGTTGCCTTCAGAAGTTGTGGGAGCTTCATCCCTGGAGGCTTCCAAGAAGAGACTGGACTGCCATCTGTCAGAAATGGTGCAGGGTCTCCCGCTTGGGCGGGGGGTTGGACTAGATGACCTACAAGGCCCTCTTCCAACTCAGATAATCCATCTGTTGTCAGACAAATGGCTGTCCAGTCTCTTTTTAAAAAGCCGCCGGGTGATGGAGCACCCCCACTGCAAAAGACAGAGGACATCTCTCTTTCGTGAAGTTAATATTTGATCAGCGTCCGCTCCTTTATCACACAGGTAATGCATTGGGCTTTAAATGTCTTTTTTTTTTTTATCTTGATGGATGATCCTGGATTTTTATTTTATGGCGCAATACCAGGGTTTCTAAAGCAGGATGCAAACCACATCCGGCGTGGCTTTTTTTTCCTTTTTTTATTAATCTCCCGGGGACAAAGATATGGGGTTTTATTCCACCCCCCACCCACCCACCCCACCGCCTTGGGGGAATTAATAGGTTTTAAAAGCCGAAGAGATCCGTTAATTGTTACAGAATTCACTTCTTCAAATTCTGCCCATTAGACCCATCTGCTGGTAGGGTGTGGGGTGGCCCCACGACATGCCACTCAAAACCTGGTGTGGCCCTCAGGCCCCAGGAAATTGTGCGCGCTCCTGCATTACAGGGTTGGTGTAAGCCATCTTGGCTAAAGGCACAGGCTTTGAAGGAGTAGAAAGGAGGGATCAGGTTTACTGCTTAAGGCAGCAGACGGGGAGTTCTAGTCCCGCCTTAGGCATGAAAGCCAGCTGGGGGACTTTGGGCCAGTCTCTCTCTCTCTCTCTCTCTCCCTCTCAACCCAACCCGCCTCACAGGGTTGGTGTTGTGTGGAGAACGGGAGGAGGGAGGAGGCTCAGGTAGGTTTGACAACTTGATCTATTTGTAAGAATAATATTGGGATATAAATAGAAATAAACAAACACATTCAATCCTATTCAGAGAGAGAGAGAGAGAGCGAAGGCCGAAGGCCCAACGATGAAACGTTGCCTTGGAGATCATTCAAGATTTTGAGCTGGCTGACTCTGCTGGCCAGACATTGAAGCCAGACTGATGTCCCCGGCGTACAGCACGACGTCCACAGAGATATGACGTCATGGCAGGCATGTTGTCTCTCGCCCTTGAAGCTGCCAGATCGAATGGTCCCTAAGCGGGTTGGGCAAAGCCTGGAGAGTCCTCGGCCTACGACCACAATGGAGCCCAAAATTTATGTCGCTAAGTGAGACATTGGTTCAGCGAGTTTTGACCTGTTTTACAAACCTTTCTTGCCATGTCCGTTAAGTGAATCCCTGCAGTTGTTAAATGAGGAACACCGTTGTTAAGTCGATCTGGTTTCCCCACTGTCTTTGCTTGTCAGACGGTCGCAAAAGGGGACCGCGTGACCCCGGGACCATCCTAAATAGGAGCTGTTTGCCAAGGGGCTGAATTTTGATCACATGACCCTGGGAGAATGCTGCAGCGGTCGTAAGTGTGCAAAACGGTCACACTTTTTTCGGTAGCTTTGAATGGTCACTAAATGAATGGTTGCAAGTCGAGGACGTCCTGCATTAAAGCCAGTAAAGATTGCTTTGTTCCTTTTAATCCGGTCTGGGGAATTATGGCCCCTTTATGGCTTGTGGACTTCAACTCCCAGAATTCCCCAGCCAGACATGCTCAGAATCCCACACTGGCTCAGGAATTCTGGGAGTTGAAGTCCACAGGCCATAAAGGGGCCATAGTTCCCCACCACTGCTTTAAATTGACATGTTGTTGTGGCCTATCGGCTGTCGGCCCGTCCACCAGCCAAATCAGAGGAGGAGGAGGCAGCGGCGTGGAAGTCGGGGTCAGCATCAGGGCAACCTGGGAGCTCCGAGGGGAAGAGGGGATGGAGCTGGCAGAGAGAGGGGGAGAGGGAGAGAGAGGAGAGAGGGGGGGGGGGGGGGGGGGGGGGGGAGGGGAGAGAGAGAGAGAGAGAGAGAGAGAGAGAGAGAGAGAGAGAGAGAGAGAGAGAGAGGTATGGAGGCGGAGCCTGGGCTGTCTGTCAGCCCTCAGATGGAAAATTAACAGCCCCCAGGTCTGGAGGGGGTTGATATGGAAGAGGAGGAACAGCTGGGTCCAGTGCCTGATGCGTAGAAGGCAGAGGAGAGGAGAGCAGTGGAAATCTATGGGCCGGTCCTCGGGATGTGAGCACCGAGGGGAAAGAGGGAATGGAGCTGGCACAGAGAGAGAGAGAGAGAGAGAGATGGAGGAGGAGCCTGGGCCGTCTGTCAGCCCTTAGATGGAGAGTCAACAGCCCCCCAGGAAGTGGCTGATGCAGAAGAGGAGAAACAGCCAGGTCCAGTGCCTGACGCACAGAAGGGAGAGGAGAGGAGAGCAGTGGAAATCTATGGGCTGGTCCTCAGGACGGGAGCTCCGAGGGGAAAGAGGGAATGGAGCTGGCAGAGAGAGAGAGAGACAGAGGCGGAGCCTAGCCTGTCTATCAGCCCCCAGATGGAGAGTCAACAGCTGCCAGGTCCGGAGGGGGCTGATGAGGAGGAACAGCCAGGTCCAGTGCCTGATGCGCAGAAGGGAGAGGAGAGGAGAGCAGTGGAAATCTATGGGCCGGTCCTTAGGTCGGAAGAGCCCCTGCTGCTAGGGAAGCCACACCTGAGCTCCGGGGATAAAAGGCAGGGGAGGAGATGAATAAGTGTGGCAGGCAACTATTCATCTCCCGGATGGACGGATGGACAGATGGATGGACTGGTTCGCCTGTGGTGAGAGAGAATTTTTTTGGGTGCTCCTAATAAAGGAATTATCGAGTTCACTTCCGAGAGTTCGTTGCGTTTGGAGAGCTCGGGTCAGAACACAAATATTCTGAAGAACCGGCTCTACCTCCACGTTCCACTCAAAGTGATTTGAGTGGGTGAGCCTGGGGGGTGCATCATCATGTAACACCCCCCTTTTTTCAGCCAACAGATACCCCTCCCCTAAAAAATTTGGAGCCCAATCGATGTGGCTTCTCGCCCCATCGATTTCCCAAGCCCGTTTCCCACCGCGGGCCATCCCTTTCGTCAAGAGCGTTTCCTATGCTAAACCACACCCGACACTCAGGTATCCACGGGGGGGTGTGAGTTGTGGTTCTCACACAATCGAGGCAGGTGGGGAAACCAGAACGAAATGTCAGAGGTGGACAAGTTGGGAGAGGAAAGGTGGGCTCATAAAGCTGCTGTGGGAAGGCAAAGCAAATGTCAAGTGGGACTCGCTTCGGAATCATAGCAACGGCCGAGATTCTTTGGAGTTTATTTATTCAGCCAAACTTGCAGAAAAGCTGCGCATTGGACACAAGAGGGACTCTGGCTTCGGACAAAAGAAAAATGCGATACGTACAAAGCCGCCCCTTGAGACAATAAAGCATGACCCTCCAGCTCCACCAAAAGCAGCCCACGGCAGAGCTAGAGGTCCCTCTGGGCCGCTCGGCCGGGGGTGGGCTGGGGAGGAAGGGGGAGGGGAGGGCTGGAGGGAAGGCCAAGCTCTTTTCAATCGGTCCTTTCTTCTCCTACTTACAGGTGTTCAGACATTCTTATGTTCTTTGTCATTGGGAGATGCTGAGAAGCCGTCTATGGTTGTGGCAGGGAGGGAGGGAGGGAGGGAAGGAGAAAGAGAGGGAGGGAGGAAAGAAGGAAAGAAAGGGAGGGAGGGAGGAAGAGAGGAAGGAAGGGAGGAAAGGAGAAAGAGAGGGAGGGAGGAAGAGAGGAAAGAAGGAAGGAAAGAAGGAAGGAAAGGGAGGGAGGAAGAGAAGAAAGAAGGAAGGAAAGGGAGGGAGGAATAGAGGAAGGAAGGAAAGGAGAAAGAGTGGGAGGGAGGAAGAGAGGAAAGAAGGAAGGAAAGAAGGAAGGAAAGGGAGGGAGGAAGAGGGGAAGGAAGGAAGGAAAGGAGAAAGAGAGGGAGGGAGGAAGAGAGGAAAAGGAAGGAAAGAAGGAAGGAAAGGGAGGGAGGAAGAGAGGGAGGGAGGAAGGAAAGGAGAAAGAGAGGGAGGGAGGAAGAGAGGAAAGAAGGAAGGAAAGAAGGAAGGAAAGGGAGGGAGGAAGAGAGGAAGGAAGGACAGGAGAAAGAGAGGGAGGGAGGAAGAGAGGAAAGAAGGAAGGAAAGAAGGAAGGAAAGGGAGGGAGGAAGAGAGGAAAGAAGGAAGGAAAGAAGGAAAGAAAGGGAGGGAGGAACAGAGGAAAGAAGGAAGGAAGGAAAGGAGAAAGAGAGGGAGGGAGGAAGAGAGGAAAGAAGGAAAGAAAGGGAGGGAGGGAGGAAGAGAGGAAGGAAGGAAAGGAGAAAGAGAGGGAGGGAGGAAGAGAGGAAAGAAGGAAGGAAAGAAGGAAGGAAAGGGAGGGAGGAAGAGAGGAAAGAAGGAAGGAAGGAAGGAAGGAAGGAAGGAAAGAAAGAAAGGAGAAAGAGGGGGAACTTTCTGAGAGTAAGAACAATTAACAAGTGGAATAGAAGTTTGCCTCCAGAACTTGTGGTTGCTCCATCCCTGGAGGCTTTCAAGAGGAGACTGGACAGCCATCTGTCAGGAATAGTACAGGGTCTCCAGCTTGAGCAGGGGGTTGGACTAGATGACCTACAAGGTCCCTTCCAACTCTGTTATCTTCTGAATTGATGGTGGGGGGGGAGAAGGGGAGGCTGGTATTTTAGCTTGCAAGGTTGGCTCTGTTCTCTTTCTGGGCCTGACACTGATGAGTGATTTTAGTGTATATATTATATATGTATTTTTTTCAAAACCCTTTTCCTCCCTCCCTGTAAAAGTGACAAACAAATTGACTCCCCCTCTTTCTCTCTCTCTCTCTTTTTAATTTGTTGCTATTATTCCCGACAGGAGCCTTTTGTTAGCTGGTGGAGAAATGGGGCTGCCCACCTCTTGCAGAGGAGCAATTACCCACTTTTCGGATCACCCACCGAAAGCTGCAATTACCCCCAAAGCGAATGAGTAAGTGGCACGCAGCCTTCCCGCCTGCCGTGACTTTAAAAGCTCCTTTTTGCAAAGGGGGGGCGAAGGATGTGTGTGCCTCACCTAGAACATTGCAAAGCAGGTATTAAAGACAGAGATCTCCAAACTTGGCCGCTGTAAGACTTGTGGACTTCAACTCCCAGAATTCCCCAGCCAGTCATGAATGATAGAGTTGGAGGGGACCAGAAGGGTCATCTAAGTCAGGGGTCTCCCACCTGGGCCACTTTAAGACTTGTGGACTTCAACTCCCAGAATTCCCCAGCCAGCCAGGAATGATAGAGTTGGAAGAGACCAGAAGGGTCATCTAAGTCAGGGGTCACCAACCTGGGCCACTTTAAGACTTGTGGACTTCAACCCCCAGAATTCCCCAGCCAGTCATGAATGATAGAGTTGGAAGAGACCAGAAGGGTCATCTAAGACAGGGGCCTCCAACCTGGGCCACTTTAAGACTTGTGGACTTCAACTCCCAGAATTCCCCATCCTTCAAACTGTGGCCCCTTTGGTGGAATTCTGGGAGTTGAAGTCCACAAGTCTTAAAGCAGCCAAGTTTGGGGACCCCTGTATTAAGAGGTGCTAAAGTGCAAAAAAAAATATGGGTAGTCCTCATTTTACGACCCCAATGGAACCCAATATTCTCGGCCGCTAAGTGTAGACATCTGCTAAGCCGAAGCCTGCCCCATTTACGACTTTTCGGAGCACGGTTGTTAAGGGGAACGCTGCGATTGCAAAGTTAGTTAGGATGCTGAAAACCGCCATAAGTGTGAATCAGATGCCAGCACCTGAATTTTGATCCTTGTGACCATGGGGGGGGGATGCTACAACGGTCGTAAGTGTGAAAAATGGACAGTTTTTTTTTTTAGTGCCTCTGTGAATTCAACTGGTCTCTAAATGAATGGTTGCAAGTTGAGGAGTAGTTGCATAAGCCTGTGGGAGGAGCTTTTCCAAAGGAGCACCGGAAACGTTGCGGGGGGACACACCGCTAATTTCTTAGAAGAGTGGGGCTCCCTTGGGCTCCTGGCTGGGTATATTCAGCAAGGGCTGGCAGGTGGTTGGGACAGAATTAAGGAATAACAGAGTTGGAAGGGACCTTGGAGGTCTTCTAGTCCAACCCGCTGCCCAAGGAGGAAACCCTATACCACGTCAGGCAAATGGCTGTCCAATCTCTTCTTGAAAACCTCCAGGGATGGAGCACCCACAACTTCTGGTGGAAGGCAGTTCCACTGCTTATATCGTCCTCCTTAATTCCAGGTTGCTTCTCTCCTTGATGAGTTTCCATCCATTGTTTCTTGTCCTGCCTTGTGGGGCTTTGGAAAATAAGTTTGACTCCTTCCTCTTCTTTGTGGCATCCCCTCAAATATTGGACTATTGGGCTCATGTCCCGCCTGGTCCTTCTTTTCTCTAGACTAGCCAAACCCAAATCCTGCAGCTGTTCTTCCTAGGTTTTAAGCCTGCAGGCCTTTAATCCTCTTACTTGCTCTTCTCTGTACTTTTCCCAGAGTCTCAAGATCTTTTTTGTAATTTGTGGTGACCCAAACTGGATGCAGGATTCCAGGTGTGGCCTTACGAAGGCTTTCGAAAGCGGCACTAAGACTTCGCGTGATTTTGATTCTAGGCCTCTGTTTATACCACCAAGGTTTGTCTTGGCTTTTTTTGGCTGCTGCCGCCCTCGGCCGGCTCGTGTTTAAGGGATCGTCCACCAGGACTCCAAGGTCCCCCTCACAGTCACTGTTTCTGAGCTTAATGCAGGCAATGAAATTTCATTTTAATATATGCCTATTAGAGCCAATAAAGTTATTATTCTATTCTATATTCTATTCAATTCTATTCAATTCTATTCAATTCTACATTCTATTCTACTCTACATTCTATTCTATTCTATGCTATTGTATTCTATATTCCATTCCATTCCATTCTCTCTTCTCTTCTCTTCTCTTCTCTTCTCTTTTCTCTTCTCTTCTCTTCTCTTCTCTTCTATTCTATTCTATTCTATTTTCTTCTATATTCTATTCTCTCCTATTCTATTCTATTCTATTCTATTCTACATTTCATTCCATTCCATTGTATTCTATTCCATCCCACTCCATTCCGTTCCATATATTCTGTTCTATTCTGTTCTGTTCTGTTCTATTCTATATTCTATTCTATTTTATATTCTATTATATATTCTATTCTATTCTATTCTATTCTATTCTATTCTATTCTATTCTATTCTATTCTATATTGTATATTGTGTATTGTGTATTGTGTATTGTGTATTGTGTATTGTATATTGTATATTGTATATTGTATATTGTATATTCTACTCTACTCTACTCTACTCTACTCTACTCTACTCTACTCTACTCTAACCTAACCTAACCTAACCTAACCTAACCTAACCTAACCTAATCTAATCTATGCTTGTACCTTTGGAATTTTCCTGCCAAGGTGTAAAACCTTCGCTTTTCTCACCCCTTTGAAGACTTCAACTCCCAGAATTCCCCAGCCATCCATGCGCCAGAGGCTGGGAAGACCAGACAGTGGGGCGTCACCCCTCCTCCTCCTCCTTGGCAGAAGCTCCTTCCGGCCTCTGCGTGGACACCTGCCACGTCCTCCCGAGCAAATATTTGTTTACTTCCAAGAACTCCAGGGCCTTTTACAGCCCAGCGCAAATAAGGATTTATGGCCTATTTTTGCTTCGCAGCCTGTTTGCTCAAAAGCCACTTAGCCCTTCCGGGCGTTAATGGGCCAGGCCCATCGGAGCAATGCCAGGTGTGGGGAGGTTTATACCAGGAAGGGGGTTCCTGTCTATCAGAAACCTGGTTTATTCGTGGTTTGGAGATGTTTGGAACTGATGCAGGCTGGCCTCCCCCGGGTTGCAAGTAGAGGCAGTCCTCGGTTTACGACCGCAGTTCAGCTGGGGAATTTACGTGGCTCACGTGGGAAATTGGTTCCGTGAGTTTTGCTCCGTTGTGCGTCCTCCCTTGCCCACTGCCGTTAAACAAATCACTGCAAATTCTTAACAGTTGGTCACACAGTTGTTAAGCGGATCCCCTTTGACTCGGCTGGTCCCAAGGTCCCCAAAAGGGGATGACAGGACCCCCCGGGGCAGTTGCGACCATCATAAACGCGAGTCGGATGCCCCAGGGGTCCGAATTTGGATCCCAGGGCGCTGCAACCGTCGTAAGTACGAGTCGGTTGCCAAGTGTCTGAATCCTGAATCAAATGACATTACACACACACCGGGGGGTGCCGCCACGGCTGTAAGTGTGAGAAATGGTCGTAAGTCACTTTTTTCCAGCCTTGTCGTCACTTCAAGTGGTCACTAAACAGGGCATTGTAAGTTGAGGACTACCTGGAGTTGGGGCATGTGTGCGTTTGTGTGTGTGTGTGTGTGTGCAGCTGAAAAAGAGTAAAATATAGAGAGTTCTACACTTAACCACCATTTGTTTAGCAACAATTTGAAGTTACCCCACCAACCACACACACACACCCCCCGAGGAATTCTGGGAGTTGAAGGCCACGAGTTACAACTAGTTGTTGCTATTGACGGGGTCCTCTTAACAGCATTATGGGTTAGCCGGGCAAAGCAGTGTCGTGAGTGCCCCTACAGCAACTACTCACAGGAGTAAAAAATGTAGATCAGGGGTGTCCAACCTTGGTAACGTTAAGCCTGGAGGACTTCAATTCCCAGAATTCCCCAGCCAGCAAAGCTGGCTGGGGAATTCTGGGAGTTGAAGTCCTCCAGGCTTAACGTTACCAAGGTTGGACACCCCTGATGTAGATGGTCGATCAAATTAAACCTATATTTATTTCACTGGCACTTCCAAGCAAGAAGTCATAGGATCCAAGGTGCATTGAAGGATTAACATGCGCAGCTTAGGATGGGGCCCCTTTGCTCGTGGGGCCCAGGGGCAAAAGCCCATCAGGCCAGTGGTGGGATTCAAATTTTTTTTATACTACCGGTTCTGTGGGCGTGGCTTGGTGGGCGTGGCCTGGTGGGCGTGGCAGGGGAAGGATATACTGTAAAATCCCCTTTCCCTCCCCACACCCCACTCAGCCTGCTTTCCAGCTCCGTTCTCCTTTTCAGGGCAACCCAAGGAAACCCAGCCGATCGGCTGGGACTCGATGAGAGGCAGAGAACAGAAGGGTGTGTGGCTTGGTGGGCTTGGAAGGGGAAGGATATATTGCACAATCCCCCTTCCCTCCCCTACCCCACTAACCTGCTTTCCAGCTCCGTTCTCCTGGGCAGGGCAACCAAAGGAGGCCCAGCCAATCAGCTATGGGCGCGGCTTGGTGGGTGTGGTGTTCTGTGGGTGTGGCTTGGTGGGCGTGGCTTGGTGGACGAGGCAGAGGAAGGATATACTGCAAAATCCCCCTTCCCTCCCCTCCCCACTGACCTGCTTTCCAGCTCCGTTCTCCTGGGCAGGGCAACCAAAGGAGACCCAGCCGATCAGCTGTGGGCGTGGCTTGGTGGGCGTGGTGTTCTGTGGGCGTGGCCTGGGGGCCGTGGCTTGGTGGGCATTGCAGGGGAAGGAGACTGCAAAATCCCCATTCTCTCCCCACCCCGCCTCACTAACCTGCTTTCCAGCTCCGTTCTCCTGTGCAGGGCGGGGTGTGTGTGTGTGTGCAGGAGGTTGAGTGCTGCCTCTCACATCCCCCCACTAGGCCACACTCACCCAACTGGTCATTAGGTGGTCATGAGACCCTTTTTTGAGTGCCGTTGTTAACTTTGGACGGGCACCAAACGACCCGTTGTAAGTCGAAGATGTCCTGTAGATTTTTATTTTATTTTATTTTTTTTAATCGCCACACAGGCAGGATTTTCTGCAAGAACACACTCGGGTTTTGATCTCCCAGCAAACAAGCAGAGTGAAAACACCAGCTCCGGGTCCGTGTTTGCTTCCCCACCCTTGGGTGGTGCCCAGGCCCACCCAGCGCCATGACGGTTGGGTCAACAAAGAGACGGACCCAGTGCGTATTTTATTTTACGGGACGGGGAGAAAAGCTGGATCCAGATGGGAGCCAGGGCTGAAGCAAGGGACAACACAATAAACAGCCCAATAAACACCACCTCTGTTGCGCCCAGCCCGCGAAAAGAGCCCGTGCTTCACAAAAACCAGGAAAAACTCACTCTAGGGCAGAGGTCTCCAACCTTGGCCCCTTTAAGACGTGTGGACTTCAACTCCCAGAATCCCCCAGCCAGCTAGGATCGAGAAACAGGAAGCAATGATGGCTGGGGGATTCTGGGAGTGGAAGTCCACACATCTTAAAGTGCCCAAGTTTGGAGAGCCCTGCATTAGAACAACCAAAACACACCACACTTCACACTTCTGCTCTCTAAGCCAGTGTTTCTACAATTGTTAAGATTTGTGGACTTCAACTCCCAGAATCCCCCAGCCATATCTGCTTCCTGTTTCTCTCTGGAGGTGGAGGGAGTGGGCCTTCCCATTGTAAGGGTCCCACCGAGATGATCTCAGCGTTGTTACAGGAGCCAAAAACACACATTCCCTTCTTCTCATGTTCACTCTAACCCAGAGGTCTCCAAACTTGGCTACTTTAAGACGTGGGGACTTCAACTCCCAGAATCCCCCAGCCATATCTGCTTCCTGTTTCTCTCTGGAGGTGGGGGAAGTGGGCCTTCCCATTGTAAGGGTCCCACCGAGATGATCTCAGCGTTGTTAGAGGAGCCAAAAACACACATTCCCTTCTTCTCATGTTCACTCTAACCCAGAGGTCTCCAAACTTGGCTACTTTAAGACGTGGGGACTTCAACTCCCAGAATTCCTCAGCCAGAATTGCTTCCCGTTTCTCGATCATAGCTGGCTGGGGAATGCTGGGAGTTGAAGTCCACAAGTCTTAAAGTGGCCAAGTTTGGGGACCCCTGCTCTAATAAGGCCACTTCTGGACTTCAACTCCCAGAATCCCCTAGCCAGCTAGGATCGAGAAACAGGAAGCAATGATGGCTGGGGGATTCTGGGAGTGGAAGTCCACACATCTTAAAGTGCCCAAGTTTGGAGAGCCCTGCATTAGAACAACCAAAACACACCACACTTCACACTTCTGCTCTTTAAGCCAGTGTTTCTACAATTGTTAAGATTTGTGGACTTCAACTCCCAGAATCCCCCAGACATATCTGCTTCCTGTTTCTCTCTGGAGGTGGAGGGAGTGGGCCTTCCCATTGTAAGGGTCCCACCGAGATGATCTCAGCGTTGTTACAGGAGCCAAAAACACACATTCCCTTCTTCTCATGTTCACTCTAACCCAGAGGTCTCCAAACTTGGCTACTTTAAGACGTGGGGACTTCAACTCCCAGAATCCCCCAGCCATATCTGCTTCCTGTTTCTCTCTGGAGGTGGGGGAAGTGGGCCTTATTGTAAGGGTCCCACCGAGATGATCTCAGCGTTGTTAGAGGAGCCAAAAACACACATTTCCTTCTTCTCATGTTCACTCTAACCCAGAGGTCTCCAAACTTGGCTACTTTAAGACGTGGGGACTTCAACTCCCAGAATTCCTCAGCCAGAATCGCTTCCTGTTTCTCGATCATAGCTGGCTGGGGAATTCTGGGAGTTGAAGTCCACAAGTCTTAAAGTGGCCAAGTTTGGGGACCCCTGGACTAAGTCTAAGTGACTTTAAGACAGGTGGACTTCAGTTCCCAGAATTCCCCAGCCAGCCATAAATGATAGAATTGGAAGAGACCAGAAGGATCATCTAAGTCCAATATTTCTCAATCTTGGTGACTTTCAGGCAGGTGGACTTCAACTCCCAGAATCCCCCAGCCAGTATCCACTGGTCTTAAAATTGCCTAGGCCAGAGGTAGGATTCAGCAGGTTCTGACCAGTTCTGGAGAACCGGTAGCGGAAATTTTGAGTAGTTCAGAGAACCAGCAAATCCCACCTCTGACTGGAGATTTTACAGTATCCTTCCCCTGCCACGCTCACCAAGCCACGGCCACAGAATCGGGAGTAAAAAATTTTGAATCCCACCACTGGCATAGGGTGAGAAACACAGCCTTACAAATGTAACAAATGTATTGATCCAGATCAAAGCATAGTGCTATCTGTTACTTCTATTCTATTCTATTCTATTCTATTCTATTCTATTCCAGTCAGGGGTGGGATTCAAATTTTTTAAAAACCGGTTCTGTGGGCGTGGCTTAGTTGGTGAGCGTGGCTTGGTGGTCATGTGACTGGGTGGACATGGCTTGGTGGCCATATTATTGGCTGGGCGTGGCCAACTCAATGTCACTCACATCAAGCCACGCATCTCCTCCCCTGGCTTCTCGTGACTGTGGGGATGCTGTAACAGTTGTAAGTGTGAAAAACGGTCATAAGTCCCTTGTTCCAGTGCCATTGTAACTTTGAAGGGTCACTCCACAAAAGCCAAGTACCAGCAAAGGAGGGGGAAAAAACCTCCAGAGAAGCTCCTGAGACAGGAAGTCTAGTCCTGCCAAGAATGTAATAAGGGTTAACGGATAGGCAGTTTTTGTAAGCAACACCAGAATGTTTCCTTCCTGCCTTCCTTACAGGATTAGCCCTGTAATTTCTTCTAACAACCGGTTCTCCAAACTGCTTAGAATGGTAACAACCAGTTCTAGTGAATAGGTGCCAACGGGTAGAATCCCACCCCAAGTCCATATTCTGTTCTGTTCTGTTCGTTCTTCTTCTTCTATTCCGTTCTATTCTATTCTATTCTATTCTATTCTATTCTATTCTATTCTATTCCTATTCCTATTCCTATTCCTATTCCTATTCTTCTGCTCCCAGAATTACAGAGTCGGAAGGGACCTTAGAGGTTTTCTAGCCCAACTCCCTTGCTCTAGCAGGAGATCTTACATACCATTCGGGACAAATGGACTAGCTAGCCCGATCTTTGTGGTCCCTTCCAGCTCTTATCCCTCAGGACTGGCTGGGCAATTCTGGGAGTTGGAGTCGTCCACCTGTCAGAAAGTGCCCCTCGAGGCCCCCTGAGATCAAGCCGAGTGCCAAAAGAGGGGCGGCCGCGCATGCCAGGGCCGCAGCAGGGCCCCCGAAGACAATTGTAGGTTAACTGCCACCCTTCCTGCCACTGATTAACTAACCTCGGGCGAGTTAATTCGCCAGCTACAGAGCGGCCGCCAAGCACCCAGCAGAGAGGTTTGCAATCAAGAGATGCCAGCCGTGCCCCGCGCAAACCAATCTCTTTATTCTGCACAGAGGCGTGCGTGAAAAGAGAGGCGAGGCCAGACGGGCAGGGGAGTTAGCGAGTGAGCTTATTGTCAGGGATTGGACCTCGTGCAACGAAATTAAATGCGATCTTCAGGGTACGTGACAACGATGAAAATAAAACACAAACGCACTTCCTTCGCATGCGATGCAACTGAATGGAAAACCCCCTGATAGTGCATGAATATTGCACTATAAAATAGAATTCAAGAGAGCTACTGCCCCGGGATAGAAGCTGTTTTTCAGCCTGTTTGTCCTTGTTTTTATTATCATTCTGTACCGTCTGTCAGATGGTAATAGTTCAGAAAAAGGGTGTCCAGGATAAGATGGATCTTTGAGGATGTTTTGAGCTTTCTTAAGGCAGCCGGAGCTATAAAGCTCTTCCAAATTGGGGAGAGGGCAACCCAGGATCCTCTGAGGGGCAATGACATTCACCCTCTGGAGCGCTGTCCTATCTGCCCCTGTGCAATGGGCAAACCACACACAGGTGTGCAGGAAGTTAAAATAGGAAAGCAATGTGAAGTGCTATATAAGTCTAAGTGCTGTTGCCCTTCCTTCCTTCCTTCCTTTTCCCCATTCTTCTTCCCTCCTTCTTTCCTTCTTTCCCCATTCTCCTTCTTTCCTTCCTTTCTTCCTTCCTTTCCTTCCCCCATTCTTCTTCCCTCCTTCCTTCCTTCTTTCCTTCTTCCCCCATTCTCCTTCCTTCCCCCATTCTCCTTCCTTCCTTCCTTCCTTCCTTTTCCCATTCTTCTTCCCTCCTTCCTTCTTTCCTTCTTCCCCATTCTCCTTCCTTCCTTCCTTCCTTCCTTTCCTTCCCCCATTCTTCTTTCCTTCTTCCCCCATTCTCCTTCCTTCCCCATTCTCCTTCCTTCCTTCCTTCCTTCCTTCCTTCCTTCCCTTTCCCCATTCTTCTTCCCTCCTTCCTTCTTTCCTTCTTCCCCCATTCTCCTTCTTTCCTTCCTTCCTTCCTTCCTTTCCTTCCCCCATTCTTCTTCCCTCCTTCCTTCCTTCTTCCCCCATTCTCCTTCTTTCCCCCATTCTCCTTCCTTCCTTCCTTCCTTCCTTCCTTCCTTCCTTCCTTCCTTCCTTCCTTCCTTCCTTCCTTCCTTCCTTCCTTCCTTCCTTCCTTCCTTCCTTCCTTTCCTTTCTCCATTCTTCTTCCCTCCTTCCTTCTTTCCTTCTTCCCCCATTCTCCTTCCTTCCCCATTCTCCTTCCTTCCTTCCTTCTCCTTCCATCCTTCTTTCCTTCCTTTCTTTCCCCCATTCTCCTTCCTTCCCTCCCTTCTTCCCCCATCTTAAAGTGGCCAAGGTTCGGAAAGATCAGTTAGATGATCTCCAGAGGCTCTGCCAAGCTCTACACACCAAAACGATACATACAATGATCCAAATCTTCTGAAGAAATCATCCATCCTTCTACTACACAATAGGCCAGGGATCTTCAAACTGGACAGCTTTAAGACTTGTGGAGTTCAACTCCCAGAATTCGTCCTCCAGTCATGTTAGCTCAGGAATTCTGGGAGTTGAAGTCCAGAAGTCTTTGATTTTTCTCCTTTTAGAGATATATATATGTATGTATGTATGTACTTAGTGTTAATATGACCTTCTTTTCCTTTTTTGAACCAATGACCTATATACATGAATCCCCTTTTATTAATATTATTAAGGCACTGTGAATTAGTATTACCAATACCATGAATAACTGTCAAGTATCCATTGTATGTATTGTTATTTAGTGTACTGTCAAGAAAATGATGTTGAAAGATATTGACGCATCTTCTATTATAGAAATTTTTGTAATTTTTTAAAAAATATTTTGAATTTTTGTAAACGTTTTAATATTTTGAATTTCAATAAAGAATTTTTAATTTTTTTTAAAAAAAGAAAGAAGTCCACAAGTCTTGAACTTGCCAAGTTTGAAGACCCTTGCAATAGGCATTCACACATGCACTGGTGTAGGTGTGCACCAAGCCGAGCCTCACCTGAGCTGGCCCTCCTGTGGAAATTCGTGCGGTGGGTCGCTGCACGTCAGACCAGCTTCCTCATCCAGGAGGTATACAAACACCCTTTCCTGCAACGCAAAGAGGAAGAGGGGAACATTGGATAAATTAAGACTGGTAGTTGCTCCAGGGAGTAACTGGGTATTCATTTACCCAGAAGCCACCTTGGCTGACCTGGGAAACGTTTAGGAAAACTGGATTTCATTCGCTTCGGCTGCAGAATTCAGCAGAAACCACCAGAGGGCAGCAAAGCCACACACAAAACCCACTCCCTTCCACCCCTAGTGGCCATGTGGAATTGTGCAGCCCAACTCTACGGTTCATCAGTTTCAAAGTGGATAAATCCAATAAGGCAGGTTTTTTTTCCAGACAGACAGACAGACAGGAGGGGGTCCTTGACTTAACAACCATTCATTTAATGACGAAAGTTACAGCCGCGTTGAAAAAAGTGAGGTACAGCTGGTCCTCTCCCTTACGACCGTTGCAGGATCCCCATGGTTATGGGATCAGAAATGGGGCATTTGGCAACTGGTAGTCATTTAGGAGGGTGGCCGTGTCCTTGGGGGGTTTCACGTGATGCCATTGGTGACCTTCCCAGCTGCCCAGCAAAGGCAATGGGGGGGGGAATTGGATTCGTTTAAAGACCACGAGATTCACTTAAAAACATTTCTCTCTTTCTCTCTCATCTGTCTATATCTGTCCATCTGTCTGTCTGTCTGTTTATCTCTCTCTCTCTCTCTCTCTCTCCCTCCCTCCCTCCCCCCATCTATATCTATCTGTCTGTCTGTCTGTCTGTCTATCTATCTTCTCTTGCTCTCTTATCTATTATCTCTCTCTTTCTCTCCAATCTATTGTCTAACATCTATCTATCTATCTATCTATCTATCTATCTATCTATCTATCTATCTATCTATCCATCCATCCATCTATCTTCTCTTTCTCTTATCTCTCTTTCTCTCTAATCTATTGTTTGTCTATCTATCTATCTATCTATCTATCTATCTATCTATCTATCTATCTATCATCCATCTATCTATCTATCTATCTATCATCTATCTATCATCTATCTATCTATCTATCTATCATCTATCTTCTCTTTCTCTTATCTCTCTTTCTCTCTAATCTATTGTTTATCTATCTATCATCTATCTATCATCTATCTATCTATCTATCTATCTATCATCTATCTATCTATCTATCTATTTATCATCTATCTATCTATCTATCTATCCATCTATCTATCTATCATCTATCTATCTATCTATCTATCTATCTATCTATCTATCTATCTATCTATCATCTATCTATCTATCTATCTATCTATCTATCTATCTATCTATCTATCTATCTATCTATCTATTTTATCTATCTATCTATCTATCTATTTATCTATCTATCTATCTATCTATCATCTATCTATCTATCTATCTATCTATATCTATCATCTATCTATCTATCTATCTATCTATCTATCTATCTATCTCTATCTATCCATCTATCTATCTATCTATCCATCCATCCATATCTATCTATCTATCTATCTATCTATCTATCTATCTATCTATCTATTATCTATCTATCTATCTATCTATCTATCTATCTATCTATCCATCCATCCATCCATATCCATCTATCTATCTATCTATCTATCTATCTATCTATCTATCTATCCATCCATCCATCTATCTATCTATCTATCTATCTATCTATCTATCATATCTATCTATCTATCTATCTATCTATCTATCTATCTATCTATCTATCTATCATCTATCTATCTATCCATCCATCCATAGCTATCTATCTATCTATCTATCTATCTATCTATTATCTATCTATCTATCTATCTATCTATCTATCTATCCATCTATCTATCCATCCATCCATATCTATCTATCTATCTATCTATCTATCTATCTATCTATCATCTATCTATCTATCTATCTATCTATCTATCTATCTATCTATCTATCTATCTATCCATCTATCTATCTATCATCTATCTATCTATCTATCTATCTATCTATCTATCTATCTATCTATCTATTTATCTATCTATCTATCTATCTATCTATCTATCTATCTATCATCTATCATCTATCATCTATCTATCTATATCATCTGTCTATCATCTATTTAATTATCCAACTATCTTCCCTTCCTCCACATCCATCCATCCATCCTTCTATCCATCCACCTATCATCCATCCATTCATCTATCATCTATCATCCATCCATCAATCTGTCATCTACCTGTCTATCATCTATTTAACTATCCACCTATCTCCCCTCCCTCCCTTCCTCTACATCCATCCATCTATCATTCATCTATCATCCATCCAACCATCCATCCATCCATCTATCTAATTTTTGAAGATGTGCCCATCTACTTCAATAGTGGACAACGTAAAAATAAAATCAGGGCATTAAAAATCAACAATCCACCCTTCCCACAAGTCTTGGCAACGAAAAGTGTGACCCTGAGGCCACAAATCTGTTTTTTCCCCAGCCAGGGAAAATTCTCCTGCTGAGCACAGATCAATAGCTCCGTTGAGCTGCAGCTATCAAAAAAGGATTTTTATCTATCTTGTACTGTGCAAAATTGCATTGTTAGAGAGAAGCGGCTCGGAGCGGAAAAATCATAACAATTGACGGCGACTTCTATTACATTCCTCGAAGGGAACACAATTTGTGCGAGCACACACTTTATTGTTGTGCCGTATTATTCGAGCCACAAACAGTACCAGCCACAAACATGGGGAAGATGGCAAAATAAATGGAAGAAATAAAATAAGGACAGAAGCTTTTACAAGGATTCCAGGCCCACAACGGAAAACTTTGAAAATATCTCAAATGGTGCATCAGTTGAGTGTCCCAATCTTGGCCAACATGTCTGAGATGGAGAAGGAAAGAAAAGACAGAGAAAGACATAGACAGGAAGGAAGGAAGGAAGGAAGGAAGGAAGGAAGGAAGGAAGGAAGGAAGGAAGGAAGGAAGGAAGGAAGAAGGAAGGTTGAAAGAGGGAGGGAAGGAGGAAGAAGGAATGAAAAGACAGAGAAAGAGATAGACAGGAAGGAAGGAAGGAAGGAAGGAAGGAAGGAAGGAAGGAAGGAAGGAAGGAAGGAAGGAAGGAAGGAAGGAAGGAAGGTTGAAATGGGGAGGGAAGGTGGGAAGGAGGGAGGAAGAAAGGAAGAAGAAGGTTGAAAGAGGGAGGGAAGGAGGAAGAAGGAAGGAAAAGACAGAGAAAGAGATAGACAGGAAGGAAGGAAGGAAGGAAGGAAGGAAGGAAGGAAGGAAGGAAGGAAGGAAGGAGGAAGGTTGAAATGGGAAGGGAAGGTGGGAAGGAGGGAGGAAGAAAGGAAGAAGAAGGTTGAAAGAGGGAAGGAAGGAGGAAGAAGGAAGGAAAAGACAGAAAGAGATAGAGGAAGGAAGGAAGGAAGGAAGGAAGGAAGGAAGGAAGGAAGGTTGAAACGGGGAGGGAAGGTGGGAAGGAGGGAGGAAGAAAGGAAGAAGAAGGTTGAAAGAGGGAGGGAAGGAGGAAGAAGGAAGGAAAAGACAGAGAAAGAGATAGACAGGAAGGAAGGAAGGTTGAAAGGGAGAGGGAAGGTGGGAAGGAGGGAGGGAGGAAGGAAGAAAGGAAAGAAGGAAGGAAGAAGGTTGAAAGAAGGAGGGAAGAAGGAAGGAAAAGACAGAGAAAGACATAGACAGGAAGAAAGGAAGGAAGAAGGAAGGTTGAAAGAGGAAGGGAAGGTGGGAGGGAGGGACGAAGGAAGGAAGAAGGTTGAAAGAGGGAGGGAAGGAAGAAGAAGGAAGACAGAGAAAGAAATAGGAAGGAAGGAAGGAAGAAGAAGGGAGGGAGGGAGGAAGGAAGGTTGAAAGTGGGAGGGAAAGTGGAAGGAAGGAAGGAATTTATGTATTTATTTATTCATTTAGAAATTCCCTCTCTCCCTCTCTAAGGAACTCCAGGTGCGGGTCCCCGACTTACAACAGTTCATTTAGTGACTAAAGTTAAAACAAAACTGAAAAAAGGGACTCATGGCTGTTTTCACACTTATAACCGTTGCAGCATCCTCCCTGGGGTCATGTGATTGAAGTTCAAATGCTTGGCGATCGACTCACATTTATGACGGCTGCATCCCCTTTCCGACAAGGAAAGCCTGTGCGAGGAAAAGCCATTTTCACTTAACAACCGTGTTCCTAACATAACAGCAGCAGCGATCTGTTTAACCGCGGCAAGGGAGGCCATAAAACGGGGGGGAGACTCACTTCACAACCGTCTTGCTCAGCGACGGGAATGTTGGGCTCAGCTGCGTCACGTAAGTTGAGAACTGACTCCCGGCCTTTCTGAGACACGTTTGACCTGTCGGTTTTTGCGACTCTTACGCTCTCTGCTATCGCTCTGCTAAGCAACGAACCATCCATATTTGGTAAAGAAAATGGATCAATCTTTATACAGATTGACAAGAGTTGGAAGGGACCTTGTAGGTCATCTAGTCCAACCCCTCCCCCCCGCCCAAGCAGGAGACCCTACATCCTTTCTGAGAAACAGGTTGGTTTCTCCAAAATATGACCTACCCTGAAAGTAAGTCCTACCTTGATTTTTTAACACATGCACCCAATATAAGCCCTACCCCCCCAAAAAAAATAAGCCCTAATTAAGATTTCCACCCACTGGAATGGATACCCAGACAACAGGATGTTTATGAAGCACTAAGAAATGTAGCCCGTTTCCGAGAAAATATGACCTACCCTGAAAGTAAGGCCTGGCTTGATTTTTTTTTTTACACGTGCACCCAAAATAAGCCCTAATTAAGATCCCGCCCACTCCAGAGTGGATGGGTAAAAATTAAGCTGGAGTGAGGATGCAGGGGTGGTGGAGTTGTCCTACTACTTACCTTCGGACAGGTGTAGCCAGGCCTCGCACACCCCGACACCTGCCTGACCGGCCCATTTCTTCTGCAGCCGGCAAGGCAGGCCAGGCTTTCCTGAAGGCCTCTGGAGCTGAGAACAAAGCTCTGGATCGATCCTGAGCTCTGTTATATCGCTTGCAGAGGCCTTCAGGAAAGCCTGGCCGGCTGCAGAAGAAGAAGTTCCTGAAGGCCTATGAGAGCGAAAAGGAGGCTGGGGATGACGCACGCAAGTGAGGTTAGTCAGTAGATGAACTTCCTCCGAAAATAAGACCTGGTGCCTTTTTTTGGTGGCAAAAAATTATAAGACAGGGTCTTATTTTCAGGGAAACACACAGTATACAAGCCATCTCTCTCTGGAAGAGGCTAAATCGTGGTGGGGAGTTGTCCTCCTCCTTCAGAAGTCTTCATAGAGACCATGGATGGTCATAGGACAGAGATGCTGCAGTGGGCCCAGCCCTGAGCAAAGGGGCTGGATTACATGACCTCAAGGGTTCCTTCCAACCTTGTGGTCCTTCCATCCCTGCCTGGAGATCCAAGCAGAACCTCATTGGATGCAAATTGCTCCTTTTCTTGCCAGGAGTCCATGGTTCCTTGTCCTATAAGGCTGCTGTATATTTCTTACTGGTTTGTCTTTAATTGTTGAGCTGAGAACAAAGCTCAGGATCGATCCAGAACTCTGTTATGGGCCGCAGAGGCCTTCAGGAAAGCCTTGCTGGCTGCAGAAGAAGAAGAAGAAGTTCCTGAAGGCCTCGGAGAGTGAAAAGGAGGCCGGGGTGACGCACACAAGCGAGGTTAATCAATGGATGACCTCCCCCCAAAATAAGACCTGGTGCCTCTTTTGGTGGCAAAATAAATAAATAAATAAGACAGGGTCTTATTTAGTTTCCTAGTATAATTCTGTTTGCTTATTTAGTCTCCTATATGGCTATCCCTAAGGATTGTATCTTAGGATTCTCGATTCTTCCGTGCCAGAGACAAATTCCTCATGCGTCCCATCACGCTTGGCCAATAAAAGAGCTCTACGTCTATTCCAATGCCTGAAATAAAGGAAGCGACCCACTGAAGAGAGTGTTAGGAGGGGGGGGGAGGCTTGGACTAGATGACCTTGAGGGGGCCCCCTTCCTTCTAGAATTGCAGGCTTCTCTTGAATTCCCCTGGGGAATTCCTCTGCTCATTTGACTCCTCTGGCTTCACTTATTGTTGGCCTTGGCTCCCTCCGGGCTGCTTCCCGCTGATTCGAAATTGAGCTGCAATTATTTGGATTAGCTCTTTTGGCTTCCTGGCCTGGTTGGGCGTGAATGAAGGCAGAGGCCAGCGGGCCCACGCATGAACCCAGGAAGGGACCTGCCACACCATGCTTCCTGGGCCAAGGCTACACCCTTGCCCATCTCTGGAACGACTGCCAACGCCTCTGGCACTGGGCACCCCGTGGCTCCCTTAAAAAAATAAAATAAAACCCACAGGCCCGGAGCTGGCCAAAGGACGGGAGAGGCGGCTGTTGGCGAGAGATGCCGCCACCCAGCACCAATTAGTTCCCCTTTCGAGCCGATTTCAAGGTGCCGACGGTGCCAGCCGCCCAGCCCAGGGGATGCTAATGGCCCAGGGCCATTAGCTGGCTCTCAAGCAGCTGGCACCGAGGGCTGAGTCCCTGCCCGGATCTCCCGCGTCGTCAATATCATCACCGGCAGCATCGTATCCTCTGCGAAGGGCTTAATGGTATTTGGCAGGTCATTATCTCCTGGTGTCTCCATGGCTAATGAGTCGGGCAATTAGATCTTCTCCCCCAACGGAGCAGTCACTGGGTGCCTGGCAAGACAGTTCTCTCTCTCTCTCTCTCTCTCTCCCCTCTCTCTCTCTCTGTCATCTCTCTCTCTACCTCCCTCTCTTATCTCTCTCTCTCTAATCTCCCCCTCTCTCTCATCTCTCCCCCTCCCCCTCTCTCATCTCTCTCTGTGTGTCTGTTTCTTTCTCTCTTTTCTTTCTTTGTCATTTCTCTGTCTCCCTTTTTCTCTGCCATCTCTCTCTTTATCTCTCCGTCATTTCTCTCTCTGTGTGTGTCATCTCTCTCTCCCACCTGCTCTCTCTGTCATCTCTCCTATCTCTCTCCTTCCCTCCCCCCATCTCTTTTCTCTCATCTCTCTGTGTCTGTGTCTGTCTCTCTCTCTTTATTTGTCATTTCTCTGTCTCCCTTTCTTTTTCTGTTATCTCTCTCTTTATCTCTCATTTCTCTCTCTGTGTGTCATCTCTCTCTTCCTCCCTCCCTCTCTCTCTGTCATATCTCCCTCCCTCCCTCTCTCCTCCCTCTCTCCTTCCTCTCTCTCATCTCTCCTTCCCTCCCTCCTTCTCATCCCCTCTCTCATCTCTGTGTCTGTCTGTCTTTCTTTCCTTCTGTCATTTCTCTGTCTCCTTTCTTTTTCTGTTATCTCTCTCTTTATCTCTCATTTCTCTCTCTGTGTGTCATCTCTCTCTTCCTCCCTCCCTCTCTCTGTCATATCTCCCTCCCTCCCTCTCTCCTCCCTCTCTCCTCCCTCTCTCTCATCTCTCCTTCCCTCCCTCCTTCTCATCCCCCTCTCTCATCTCTGTGTCTGTCTGTCTTTCTTTCCTTCTGTCATTTCTCTGTCTCCCTTTCTTTTTCTGTTATCTCTCTCTTTATCTCTCCCTCTCTCATTTCTCTCTCTTTGTGTCATCTCTCTCTTCCTCCCTCCCTCTGTTATATCTCCCTCTCTCTCTCTCCTCCCTCCCTCCCTCTCTCATCCCTCTCTCTCATCTCTCCTTCCTCCCTCTCATCTCTCCCTCTCATCTCTCTCTGTGTCTGTCTCTTTCTTTCCTTCTGTCATTTCTCTGTGTCTTCCTTTCTTTTTCTCTCTATCACCTCTCTCTTTATCTCTCCCTCTCTATCATTTCTCTTTCCCTCCCCCCCTCTCTCTTCATCTATCTCTCTGTGTCTGTCACTCTTTTGCTCTCCCCACCCCGTTTCTTTCTTTCCTTTCTTTCTGTCATCTCTCTGTCTTTCTTTTTCTCTCTGTCATGCCTCCCTTTATTTCTCTCTCATCTCTTTCTCTTTCTCTCTCTTTCTCTCTCTCTCTCTCTCTTTCTTTCTTTCTTTCTTTCTTTCTTTCTTTCTTTCTTTCTTTCTTTCTTTCTTTCTTTCTTTCTTTCTTTCTTTCTTTCTTTCTTTCTTTCTTTCTGAACCGGCCATAAAATTAACAATCGGGTCGCCTGAACCAGGGCGAACCGAAAGCAGAATCACCCCGGTGACTGTCCAGTCTCTTCTTAAAAACCTCCAGTAATGAAGCACCCACCATGTCCGAATGAGTGACCATAAGTCTAACTTGGGATGTTACGTGTGTAACATTTCCAGGCAAATTGTGGCTGCCTCCAGCCAGTTTCTGCCTCATACAACTGCCCGGCTTCGGTTGCAGCTCAATGCACAAATTCAATGAGTTAATTGAACATAATTGGGTTAGTTAATCTAATTTAAAAATTTGCATTCCTCATTTCGATCACTCCAGGCAGCACCTGAGTTTCCTTCCCCCGCCTCCCTCGCTCATCTTCCACTGGTCTCTGCATGGCTTGATCTTTGAAGTTTATTATTTTGGTGTCCCCCCCCCTCTTGTTCTGCCCAAAAGCTGCACCCTACAATCAGTCCCAAACAGTTCCTTTGCAAGCTGTGATTAATCCACAAACGCACCACTGTCGATCATAAGCTTCCTTACTTCAAAGCTGGCGTTATCGCGATTGAATTAAGCATGCTTTCGAAAGCACAAGGACAAAATGGAACAAAATGTGTCCAGGACAAATTGGCTTAAATCGAGAAGTACTCGTGCCCAATGTTACTGCTTCTGTTCCTGTCCAGCTACACATTTTTGTGAATTTTACAAATTGCCTTAAGATATGTAAAACAACAGCAGCTGCCCAGCATATCTTAGTAGTCAACTTAGACCTTGGTGTGTGTGTGTGTGTGTTTTGGTTTGTTGTTCTTGTGTGTTTGTGTCTCTTTGCATCAATCTTGATTCCTGCTGCGTGCAGATCAACCTTGGCCACTTTAAGATGGGCGGCCTTCAACTCCCAGAATTCCTAAGCCAGGCATGAATGATAGAGTTGGAAGAGACCGGAAGGGTCATCTAAGTCTTGAATTTCTCATCCTCGGTGACTTTCAGACAGGTAGACTTCAACTCCCAGAATTCCCCAGCTGGAAGTCCAAACATCTTAAAGTTGAATTCTGGGAGTTGAAGTCCATACATGCAGGCTGGGGAATTCTGGGAGTTAGTCCACATATTTTACACTTGTCAAGATTGAGATATATGGGAATGGCACTCCAAAATCTTTATGTTAATGTTCTCTGAATGTTTTCTAGGTCAGTGCTTCTCAACCCTGGTCACTTTCAAATATGTGGACTTCAACTCCCAGAATTCCCAAGCCGGCCATGAATGATAGAGTTGGAAGAGACCAGAAAGTTCTGTATTTCTCAACCTGGGTGACTTTCAGACAGGTGGACTTCAACTCCCAGAATTCCCCAACCAGCTATGAATGATAGAGTTGGAAGAGACCAGAAGGGTCATCTAAGTCCGGTATTTCTGGGTGACTTTCAGACGTGGACTTCAACTCCCAGAATTCCCAAGACGGCCATGAATGATAGAGTTGGAAGAGACCAGAAAGGTCATTTAAGTTCTGTATTTCTCAACCTGCGTGACTTTCAGACGTGGACTTCAACTCCCAGAATTCCTCAACCAGCCATGAATGATAGAGTTGGAAGAGACCAGAAAGGTCATTTAACTTCTGTATTTCTCAACCTGCGTGACTTTCAGACGTGGACTTCAACTCCCAGAATTCCTCAACCAGCCATGAATGATAGAGTTGGAAGAGACCAGAAAGGTCATTTAACTTCTGTATTTCTCAACCTGCGTGACTTTCAGACGTGGACTTCAACTCCCAGAATTCCTCAACCAGCCATGAATGATAGAGTTGGAAGAGACCAGAAGGGTCATCTAAGTCTGGTATTTCTCAACCTTGGCCATGTTAAGGTGGGTGGCCTTCAACTCCCAGAATTCCCCAGCCACTGGCTGGCTGGGGAATTCTGGGAATTGAAGCCCACCTGCCTTAAAGTAACCAAGGTTGAGAAACACCGTTCTAGCTCATTTGGAGATTGGCTGTGTTGTAATTCGCTACCTCTTTCCGCTTCCATTTCTTCACTGATTGCAGGACATTATCTGCTCGGATAGAGCAATATTCCCTTCAGTCGATTCTTCCTGCCACCCACATCATATTTCCCGGGCCATTGGCTTTCCACACAACACAACACCCCCCCCACACACACAAAGCTTAATGGATGGAGCCACGCTTAATGGTTAGCCAATATTTCTTCTCCAAAATGCTTCTCTCTTCCGGTTGTAATTGTACCTGTGTGATTGAAACCAAATGCTTCTGTTTTGCTTGTGATCTGTTCCTGCCTCCCCACAAAAAAGAAAGCACTTCATTCTGTGGACAATCACACAAGAGCACACAATAGATACAAACTCAATGTTAACCGCACCAAACTTGATTGCAGGAAATACGACTTCAGCCACAGAGTGGTCAATGTCTGGAATACTCTACCCGACTCTGTAGTCTCTTCCCCAAACCCCAAAAACTTTAACCTTAGACTGTCTACTATTGACCTCACCCCTTTCCTAAGAGGTCTGTAGGGGGCGTGCATAAGCACACCAACGTGCCTACCGTCCCTGTCCTATTGTTTCTCTTATTCTTTTATTTTTCTTATATGTAACCATTTCATGTATTCACAACTATGTATACACTTATACTTATTATCTTGTAAACAATTGGCAAATCAAATAAATAAAATAAATCTCATCCCTATCCAAGCCCCCACCCCCACCCCGGATGATGTGGAGGTCAGGAAAAAAAAAGGCTTCCTTGTGAAGCCTTCATTGTTTGGGAAGTTATCAAGAGCTCGACAAGGCCAGCAACATCCCCCCCCCCCCAAAAAAACCAAACAAAACGCAGAATTACACAGTCTTTTTAATCAAGTGTTTTTCAGGCAAGGATGAAAGGGTAAAAACGACAGAATCTTGCAAACGGTGACAGACCTGCGTTATTAATGAGTTCATTAAACGTGGAGTTTCTTTTTGAGTCTTTTTTTTTTTTTTTGCATCTCAAGCTTTTTGCAGCTGGGAGCGAGCTGCTGCTCAGGAGATAAGCTCCTAATAAATAAACTCCTCATCGTTGTGTTGTTTAGGAATTAAATTCCGCCTTCCCGGCCTCCTCACCACCTCACCTTGAAGCCCGCCCTGCACTTGGAAACCACGTCTTCCGGCTTCGGCAGGTCCTCGCAGATCTAGGGTCTCCTGCTTGGGCAGGGGTTGGACTAGATGAGGGGTCTCCAACCTTGGCAACTTGAAGACTTGTGGACTTCAACTCCCAGAGTTCCTCAGTCACTTCTGGGAGTTGAAGTCCACAAGTCATAAAGCGGCCCAGGTTGGAGACCCCTGATTTAGATGACCCTTCAGGTCCATTCCAACTCTATCATTCATGGCTGACTGGGGAATTCTGGGAGTTGAAGTCCTCCAGTCTTAAAGTGGCCTAGGTTGGAGACCCCTGACTTAGATGACCCTTCTGGTCTCTCCCAACTCTATCATTCCTGGCTGGCTGAGGAATTCTGGGAGTTGAAGTCCACAAGTCTTAAAGTGGCCCAGGTTGGAGACCCCTGACTTAGATGACCCTTCTGGTCTCTCCCAACTCTATCATTCCTGGCTGGCTGAGGAATTCTGGGAGTTGAAGTCCACAAGTCTTAAAATTGCCAAGGTTGGAGACCCCTGGACTAGATGACCTACAAGGTCCCTTCCAACTCCGATGATCTGTTACCTGTTATCTCTGGGACTCTTCTTGGGCAGTTCTAGCAGAAGTTATGCTTGGTCTTCTAAAAGTTCTCCAGGTCTTGTTTAAAAAAAAAAAGTCATGATGGGCCACCCCGTTGCAGTCTAAACTGCCCTGGTTTTTTTGGTTGTGTACTTCCAACATTGAACACAAATGTTGATTTTATTTTATTTTATTTATTTTGTCAAGCGTATATTAGAGAATAGGTATAACAGTCATAGAAGCAATCATGCAGGAGACCCTGTGCCATTCAAAATGAGAGAATAACAAGTTGAAAGGGACCTGGGAGGTCATCTAGTCTGACCCCCCCTCCCCACTCAAGCAGGAAACCCTATCCCATTTCAGACAAGTGTCTGTCCTCTCTCTTCTTAAAAGTGATGAACTGCTAACAACTTCTGGTGGCAAGCAGTTCCACTGGCTGATTGTCCTCACTGTTGGGAAGTTTCTCCTTCATTCCTGGTTGCTTCTCTCCTTGATTGGTTTCCATCCGTTGCTTCTTCTCCTGCCTTCAGGTCCGTTGGAGAATAGCTTGACTGCCTCTTCTTTGGGGCAGCCCCTCAAATACTGGAAGGCTGCTATCATGTCTCCCCTACTCCTTCTTTTCTCTAGACTGGCCAAACCCAAATCCTATATTTTATCCTCCGTGCCCTTAATCATCTTAGTTTGCTCTTCTTTGTGCTTTTTCCAGAGTCTCAACATCGTTTTTTTGCAGTGCGGTGACCAAAATCAACCAAAGGAACAGAAGTTGCCTTCAGAAGTTGTGGGAGCTTCATCCCTGGAAGCTTTCAAGAAGAGACTGGACTGCCATCTGTCAGAAATGGTGTAGGGTCTCCCGCTTGGGTGGGGGGTTGGACTAGATGACCTACAAGGTCCTTTCCAACTCTGTTCATCTGTAAAACTGGATGCAGCACTCCGAGTGTGGCCTTACTAAAGCTTTACAAAGCGGTGCTAATCCTTCGTGTGGTTTTGCTTCCGTGCCTCTGTCCAAATCGCCAGCACCGTCCCAGAATCTTTATTTTTAACCTCTTTATATAATCGACTAATGAACTGCAGGGGGAGAGAGAGAGACAGAGAGAGATGGGATATTCTTGACCGATAGGAATCGTGTGGTGATATTTCCCTCTCTTTTCTTCCTCCTCCCTTCCGGCAGCCAAGCTCCCGGGGCCGAAGGCACCGATAAATCAAAAGGTGACATTTGGCCAGAATTGAATCCTCGGCTGTCGGTTCTCGCCTCTGCTGTGATTTCACATCCGACCCGAGAGGCTTTGTCAAAAGATCGCGGCTTGCTAGAGCTTTGGGCCAGCTTCTCATCTGACGCTGAGAATAGGCCGGAGAGGAATGGGAGGCAGCAGTGGCAGTGATGGATAAGGGGCAAGTACCTGTAGCTCAGGTGTAGGATGAGGGCGGAGGTTCCTTCTCCAAGCTGGTGGGCCGGTTTTGGAATGTTTTGTTACCAGGCTAGGTAACAATTTCGGTGGAGTTTAGGGGAGGTCAGCAGTGGTGGGACTCAATTTTTTTTTTTACTACCGGTTCTGTGGGCGTTGTCAACTAAAAAGATACTCATTCAGTCTTTTTAGCGGCCAGCAGAAAGGGTGATGGTGGAAACAGTGCATTCCTCAAGTGCCTAGATAATCGCCTTGGCAGCCCAAGGCTGTCGGCGCACAAGAATATTACCGGAGAGCATGATAGATGACTTCAATGTAGAGAAAAGTAAAGTCCTACACTTAGGCAAGAAAAAACAAAAGTCCACCTATGGACTGGGTGAAACCAGGCTCAATAGCAGGAACTGGGAGAGGGATCTTGGAGTCTTGGTGGACAACCAGCTAAATAGGAGCCAGCCATGTGCAGCAGCTGCCAAAAAAGCTCATGCAATCCTTAGTTGCATTAACAGAGGGATATAATCGAGATCAAGGGAGGAACTAATACCACTCTGTAAAGCCCTAGTAAGACCACACCTAGAGTACTGCATCCAGTTTTGGTTGCCACGATATAAAAAAGATGTTGAGACTCTAGAAAGAGTGCAGAGAAGAGCAACCAGGATGATTAGGGGACTGGAGACTAAAACATAGGAAGAACGGTTGCAGGAACTGGGCATGGCTGGTCTAGGGAAGAGAAGGACCAGGGGAGACAGGAGAGCAGCCTTCCAATATTTGAGGGGCTTCCACAGAGAGGAGGAGGGGGTCAGGTTATTTTCTAAAGCACCTGTAGGCCAGACCAGGAACAATAGATGGAAACTGAACAAGGAGAGATTCAACCTGGAAATAAGGAGAAACTTTCTGACAGTGAGAACTATCAACCCATAGAACAGAAGTTGCCCTTAGAAGTTGTGGGACCTTCATCCCTGGAGCTTTCCAAGAAGAGACTGGACTACCCTCTGTCAGAAATTATGTAGGGTCTCCCGCTTGGGTGGGTGGGGGCTGAATTAGATGACCTACAAGGTCCCTTCCAACTCTGATTATCTGTTATCTGACTCTTGGCTATGGAGAATATACACCCAGGGGGTGGCGGTGGGAGACCAGGGTCAAGAATGATGTATTTTAATGTCGGCTGCACCCAGCTAACACCAACGTGGCCACTTCTAATAAATCATTTTTGTTTACTCTGAGAGATGCGGCTAGAGACTTAGGAGTTGAATGGGGGTGGATTTGTTGGAGCCCTGAGAGGCATGGCTTGGTGAGCGTGGTTCAGGAGGTGGGATTCAGCTGGTGCATCAACCGGTTTGCTACTGACCTTCTCCTGCAATCCTCCACTCTCCCTGTGTGTTAAACCAGGGGTCCCCAACCGCCGGTCCGCTGGACCGGTAGCAGGCCGCGGAACAAGCCTTACCGGGCCGCTGGTTGCTGGCGCCGCCATCTTTTTGGTAAAAAAGCAATTTTTCGTCAAAAAAGATGGCGGCGCCAGTTGGTGAGCTTTTCCGGTAGAAAGCCATTTCTACCGAAAAAGCTCACCAGAGCGTATGCGCCGCTATCTTTTGACAATCACTTCCGTGATGTCACCGGAAGTGATTTTCGTCAAAAAGATGGCGGCGCCAGCTGACGCCAGAACCGGGCAGGCGCCCAGCTGACGCCGGAACCGGGCCGCGGCGTCGAAAAGGTTGGGGATCCCTGTGTTAAAACAACTGACACGCAGCAATCCGCTATGCTGCGTGAAAGCAGCTGAGCTTCAAAACCAGGAAATAAAGGTCAGAATAGAACCGAGGCAAGTGGGAGGGCCCAGAAGTTGATGGAGCAACTGGTTCAGTTGAACCATGCCGAACCAGTAGAATACCACCACTGGATGTCAGTGTTGGTGTCCCTACCTGTTTATAAGAGCTTCCTGTGGTCAGTTGGTCTGGTGATGGGGAGGTCAGGTGTGGGCCATGTCAGGTGAGGGTCTCAGATGGGGGTCTCCTCAGGTGAGGCTCTTGCGAGGGGCCTTGGGAGAGGCCAGGTGTGGTTCTCAACAGATGAGGGTTTTGTGAGGATTGGGATGGACCTTTGGATGGGTCAGGTGAGGGTCTTGTTAGGTGAGGTTGTGGTGATGGGTCAGGTGAGGGTCTTGTCAGATGAGGGCCTTGTGATAGAGGACAACCAACCAGCGACGGCACTGATCCTTAACCAACCATGCGAGGCCACCCCACCACCAGCACTTCACCTCCCAATGATCCTCACCTGACATGACCTCCTCATCCCAAGGCCCTCCCTGCTGACTCTAACCTCCCCCATCAGAAGACCATTAGAAGACTCTCACCTGACCTGACCTCCCCATCACAGGACCCTCACTTGATCTGACCCATCACAAGATCCTCACCAACGTGACTCTCCCCTGATGCAACCCTCACCTGACGTGTCCTCCCCATCCCAAGACCTTGTTCTGACCTCGGCTTCCCCCAAAAGCACTAAGCAGATTCTTTGTCCCTTTTATTAAACAAAGGTGGATTTCTTGCATTCACCTTCAGCCAAAGGCCTGGCCAACAGCCTTTCACGGGTGTCATTAGGAGCACAGACCTCATCTAGCTTGGAGAGCTGGCAAGTAAATATTTCCAAACGCAGTGCTGACAAGGAAGGGCTCGGCACAGAGTCTCTGAGATGCACAGACAGAGAGCTTCACACGGCTGCAATGAACTGTTTCCTGCAAAAGCCCCCTCCCCTTTTATTCCTCTTTTAATCCCTATGGGAGGGGCCATTCATAGTCCACCTGTGGCTTTACTCCCGCGTTGACCCTTAATTCATAATTGCTCTTTTCTTTTGGCAGCTCTGCACATGTGCAGGCTGGGAACCGGCTCCAGCTGCTCCTCCACCTCACTGCTGTCCGACTCTGAAGGCAGCTGATGACTGCCAGACAGTCCTGGCCTCATCCCTGCCTCCAACGCAGAGCCCTCGTCCGAGCCTTCCTCGGCCTCCAGGACTGGCCCTTGTTCCTCCCCAACCTCCTCACGACTGTCCGACTCTGCTGCCAGCCCTGCTAGCCACGGGCGGGCCACAACACACCTTCACTTGATCTGACCGATCACAAGATCCTTACCTGATGTGACCCTCACCTGGTGCAACCCTCACCTGACGTGACCTCCCCATTCCAAGACCCACCGACCACGGGAAGCCCTTATAAACAGGTAGGAACACTGACACTGACATCCCCTAAACTCCTCTGAGCACGTTACCTAGACAGGTAATGAAACATTAGGAAGCCAACCCACAAGCTTGAAGAAGGACCCTCCACCAGAGGTGGGATTCAGCCGGTACTGACCAGTTCCGGAGAACCAGTAGCGGAAATTTGGAGTCGTTCGGAGAAACGGCCAATCCCACCTCTACCTGGCCCCGCCAACCCCATCTCTTCTCTGCCTCCCATCGAGTCCCAGCTGATCGGCTGGGTCTCCTTTGGTTGCCCTGCGCAGGAGAACGGAGCTGGAAAGCAGGTCAGTGGGGTGGGGAGGGAAAGGGGACTTTGCAGTGTATCCTTCCCCTGCCACCCCCACCAAGCCTCACCCACAGAACCAGAAATAAAAAATTTTTGAATCCCACCACTGCCCTCCGCCCTCCATGATGGATCATTTTGGAAACCGATATCCTGCTTCTCGTCTTGCAAAAATGGCAGTGCCCATTTTCAGCCTCCAGCTGTCCAAATGTGTAGGGGAAAAAATAAATCAAAGCGTCTTAATCATTAGATCACGGAGTTAATTAAAACCCGCAGCAACGAAGCTAAGAATGCAAATTAAAAGAAAAGGGGGGTGGAGGGGGAAAAGGAAGAAACGGCGGCATGAAAGGAGACCCCCCACCCACCCACCCAATGTCCAAGAGGAGAGAATATCTTCATGGAAATGTGGCCTCCGTGGGAAAAAATATCTATCTACAGGTAGTCCTGGATCCCACACAAGGCCCTGGGGATGCTGGGGCGGAAGGACTGGTCGTAAGTTGCTTTTTTTGCAGGGCTGTTGCAACTTTGAACCGTTGCAGTCTTCTAGCAGTCTTCCAATATCTCAGGGGCTGCCCCAAAAGAAGAGGCAGTCAAGCTATTCTCCAAAGCCCCTGAAGAGGCCGGACAAGAAGCAACGGATGGAAACTCATCAAGGAGAGAAGCAACCTGGAACTAAGGAGGAATTTCTTCACAGTTAGAACTATTAGCAGAACAACTTTGATCCAGAAGTTGTGGGTGCTCCATAACTGGAAGTTTTTAAGAAGAGATTGGAGAACTACTTGTGTGCAATGGGGTAGAATTTTCTGCTGGAGCAGGGGGTTGGACTAGAAGACCTCCAAGGTCCCTTCCAACTATTCTATTCTATTCTATTCTATTCTATTCTATTCTATTCTATTCTATTCTATTCTAGTCTAGTCTAGTCTAGTCTATTCTTCTCTTCTCTTCTCTTCTCCATCCTTCTTTCTTCCTTCTATTTTATTCTATTCTCTATTCCATTCTATTCCTATTCTCTATTCTATTCTATTCTCGTTTCTTCCTTCTCTTCTCTTCTCTTCTCTTCTCTTCTCTTCTCTTATTCTCTCCTATTCTCTCCTATTCTCTCCTCTCCTCTCCTCTCCTCTCCTATTCTAATTCTATTCTATTCTATTCTATTCTATTCTATTCTATTCTATTCTATTCTATTCTATTCTATTCTATTCTATTCTATTATTCTCTTCTCTTCTCTCTCTTATTCTATTCTATTCTATTCTATTCTATTCTATTCTATCCTATCCTATCCTATCCTATCCTATCCTATCTATCCTATTCTCTCTTCTCCTCTACATCCCAGTATTCTCTTCTCTTCTCTTCTCTTCTCTTTCTTCTTCTCTTCTTTCTCTTCTCTTCTCTTCTTCTTCTCTTCTCTTCTCTTCTCTTCTCTTTCTCTTCTACTTTCTATTCTACTCTCCTCTCTCTCCTCTCCCCTCCTCTCCTCCATCTATCTATCATCTGTTAATCAAATAAGTTCTGCTTAGCCACAGAAATGTTGGGCTCAATTGTGGTCGTAAGTCAAGGGCTACCTGCGTATCTCCTGAAGCACCTCCCAAATCTACTCTGGTTTCCATTTTATGATGCTAGGAAAGCCAAGCCAGCATTTCCATATGATTTACATTTCCCTGCAGCTTGCAAATCCTGGGGCTTGTAATTCTAAAAAAAAAACATCTGGAGGTCAGCAGGCCGGGAACATCTGCTCCCAGCTAAAGGAGCTGATAGAGACAGACGTTCGTGCGCTTTGTACTTTCTGGTGGTCCCGGGTGAGGGAGTTAATTAAATGTCTGCACTGTCTAACGGCCAGGCGGAGGGCTCTTCAATCATGAGCTGGAACAGCCCAACTGCACAACTGGGATTCCTGTTGATCGGGAGCAAGCGGCTGCTGGGTGGAGGGGGAACGTTTGTGGGATGCCTCACACGCGGAGGGAGGATTGAAAAGGCATCGTTGGGATGCTGGGGTGTTCACAGCTTTGAAAGTGGGGAAACCAAGGCACAGATAGAGAGAGAGAGAAATAGGGAGAGGGGGAGAGAATAATAGAGGGGGGAGAAAGAAAGAGAATAAGAGAGAGAGAGAGAAACCGAGAGAGGGAGAGGGAAATAGTAAGTGGGAGAAAGGGACAGAAAGAAAGGGAAAGGGAGAGAGAAAGAGAGAATAAGAGAAAGAGAAAATGAGAAGGAGAGAGGGAGAGAGAAAGAGAGGGAGAGAGAGAAAGAGGGAGAGAGAGAAAGAAAGAGAATAAGAGAGAGAGAGAAACTGAGAGAGGGAGAGAGAAATAGTAAGTGGGAGAAAGGGACAGAAAGAAAAGGAAAGGGAGAGAGAAAGAGAGAATAAGAGAAAGAGAAAATGAGAAGGAGAGAGGGAGAGAGAAGGAGAGGGAGAGAGAGAAAGAGGGAGAGGGGAAAAAGAAGGAGAGAGAAAAAGAGAGAGAAACTGAGAGAGAAACTGAGAGAGGAAGAGAGAAATAGTAAGTGGGAGAAAGGAACAGAAAGAGGGAAAGGGAGAGAGAAAAAGAGAATAAAAGAAAGAAAATGAGAAGGAGAGAGGGAGAGAGAAGGAGAGGGAGAAAGAGGGAGTGGGGAAAGAAAGAGGGAGAGGGAGAGAAAGAAAGAGAGAGGGAAAGAGAGAAGGAGAGAGAATAAGAGAGAGAGAAACTGCGAGAGGAAGAGAGAAATAGAAAGGGGGAGAGAGAGAGAGGCAGAAAGGGGAAGAAAGAGAAGGGGGAGAGAGAGAAACAGAAAGGGAGAGAATGAGAGAGGGGAGAGAAAGAAAGAGAGGGAAAGGGAGAGAGAAAGAGAAAGAGAGAATAAGAGAAAGAGAAAATGAGAAGGAGAGCAAGAGAGAGGGAGATGGGGAGGAGGAGAAGGAGAGAGGGAGAGAAGGATAAAGAAACAGGGAGGGAGGGAGGGAGAGGGGAGAGCAAGAAGGAAGAAGGAGAGGGAGAAGAAGAGAGAGAAAGAAAGTGAGGAGAGGGAGAAGGAGAGGTGGGAGAGAGGGAGAAAGAAACAGGGATAGAGGAAGAGAAAGGGGAGGGCAAGAACTTCAGACCATGCTAGTTGTTGCTCAGAGGGAAAAATCAGAGAGCCAGAACTGAATCTCGGGTTAGGAGGGAGTTGGAGGTGAATCTAACCAGGGTCCCTTCTTCAAATGAGACCAAAGTTGGCTGTCCCTGTAACTTGAATCTGTTTGGAGGGAAGTTAGAAGTAAAACTAACCATGATACCTTCTTCAAACGAGACCACAACTGGGTGTTCCTGTAACTGAAGGTGAATCTAGCCATTTTATCTCCTTCACAAATGAAACCACAGTTGGAGATTTCTGTGAGTCTGCTGAGAAGGAAGTTAGAAGTGAATCTAACCATGATGCCTTCTTCAGACCTAGGAAACGGATTGATTTCCACCCGTGGTTTCTTGTCCGTCCCTCAGGGGCTTTGGAGAATGGGTTGATCCCCTCTTTTCCTATGGGGCAGCCCTTCAAAGACTGCAAGATGCTATCATGTCCCCCCTGGTCCTTCTCTTGGTTAGACATCCTTCTTCCTCAGCTTCCAGCTTCCATTCCAGACCTCAGGGAACTATCTGAGAATGCAATTCAGTTTATTTCCCATCTGTTCAGGAGGACTTTTCTGCATCTGGGTCGTGGTTTTGGCATGTCCAAATTCTACGTGCAATCACAATCCAAGGCAGTCACTGTGGCTAAGAATGTCTCTTTTCTTTTATGCACACTGAGAACATTTGCACCAAGACAAATTCCTCGGGCATCCAGTCACATTTGGCCAATAAAGAATTCTAATTCTCTTCTCTTCTCTTCTTTATTCTCCTCTCTCCTATTCTATATTCTCTCTTCTCTTCTCTTCTCTTCTCTTCTCTTCTATTCTTTATTCTCTTCTCTCCTATTCTATATTCTCTTCTCTTCTCTTCTCTTCTTTATTCTCTTCTCTCCTATTCTATATTCTCTTCTCTTCTCTTCTTTATTCTCTTCTCTTCTCTCCTATTCTATATTCTCTTCTCTTCTCTTCTTTATTCTCTTCTCTTCTATTCTATATTCTCTTCTCTTCTTTATTCTCTTCTCTCCTATTCTATATTCTCTTCTCTTCTATTCTGTTCTATTCTTTATTCTCTTCTCTCCTATTCTATATTCTCTTCTCTTCTCTTCTTTATTCCAATATTCTATTCTATTCTTTCCTATTCTATCCTATTCTATTCTATTCTATTCTATTCTATTCTATTCTATTCTATTCTATTCTATTCTATTCTATTCTATTCTATTCTATTCTATTCTATTCTATTCTATGTTCGACTGCTGGCCTTTCAAGAGGAGAAATTCTGCATTCTTCTGCACACCAGACGCTTTCAAAAGTATAATTCAGGGCAGTTGATTTACGAAGGAAGGACTCATAATGACGCTTTGGATCTTGGCTTGCAGAAAAAAGAATTTAATTAAAACTCCTGTGTGTGTGTGTGTGTGTGTGTGTGTGTGTGTGTGTGCGCGCGCACGCCCACAGAGGGCTTCTGCCAGTAGGACTTTCATCAGAAATTGCGTTGTGCCAAAACAGATCCATCCTCGCTTTGCTTTGGGATGGAATTACGACACGAGAACAAAGCTCCCTCTGCTTTGCGGGTACAAGACAAAAACGGGGGAGAGCGTGAATCACCCGTCATTTTATTCCCCTGAATACAATCTGACCTATAATTTCAGAGTGGTGCGCGATCAATAGTTGGAGGGGTTTTAAGTCTTTGGATAGGACCAGGGGTGGGATTCAAGGAGTTTAACCACTGGTTCCCTGCCCTAATGACTTGATGGGTGGACAGTGGCCATGGTGGGTGGGACCAAGGGGTGGGACAGGCAGCACTCAGACTCCCTGCACCCCCCTGGGAGGGAAAATGGGCCATGGGG
This sequence comes from Notechis scutatus, assembly GCF_049901735.1. Classification (NCBI taxonomy): domain Eukaryota; kingdom Metazoa; phylum Chordata; class Lepidosauria; order Squamata; family Elapidae; genus Notechis; species Notechis scutatus. The sequence continues at coordinate 1,405,444 of NC_142013.1, read as the reverse complement.
GGGGGCTGCACCCCTCCGCACCCCATTTTGGGCCTAGTAGGCCTCCCTGCACCCCCCTGGGAGGGAAAACGGGCCATGGGGGGGCTGCACCCCTCTGCACCCCATTTTGGGCCTAGTAAGCCTCCCTGCAGCCTCCTGGGAGTAAAAATGGGCCATGGGGGGCTGCACCCCTCTACACCCCATTTTGGGCCTAGTAGGCCTCCCTGAAGCCCCCTGGGAGTAAAAACGGGTCATGGGGGGCTGCACCTCTCTGCACCCCATTTTGGGCCTAGTAGGCCTCCCTGCACCCCCCCCGGGAGCAATAACGGCCTGCGGGGTGGGGCAGGGCAGGGCCAGCCAGCAATTTAACAACCGGTTCGGCTGAACTGGTGCGAACCGGTTGAATCCAACCCCTGGGATAGCACCCAGTGCCATTTCTGTAAGATGTGGGTGGCCCTATCATTGCTCTTAATTAACGAAATCAATAAATTCCACAGACGTCCCGAAAAATGGCAAAGACTTTGAGGAAGAGAAGAAAGAGCCGCTAACAAGAGTCACGGTTCTGCAAGAGGGGTTTTGAACGGAGACTGAGAAAGGACAGGCTGTCAGGATTCCAGGAATCGCCCTAATTGAATCGTGATTCTTGAGTCAAACTTCAAAAAACTTCCAAGGATTCACTCGAGGCGACATCCTGGCCCTGCCCTGTATGAAGCCAACTCTGGCATCCTGTTCTGACCCAGACCTGGTTCCAAGGAAGCAAACATGAGACAAAAGTAACGGCACAACCTTTTCATGTTTCTTTTCGAATCCCGTTCCTTCCCGGTTCAAAGGCTGCTTCAAAATCATTGTCTCTGATAAGAACGGGCCTTGCCAAGGTTTTGCAAGGCTGCCAAGAACGCTTGATAAAGTTACCAAGAACTTTTTGACATATATCACAGTGTTTACATTGTTATAAAAGCAAAATATCACCAAACATTTATATACATATATACAGCTATATACATATTTACATTATAAATCTTTGTATCCGTTTCTATCTTAGACATTTTGTGGTTTGAACTCTTTCTTAAATTCTATTTCACATTTTTTTTGACTTCCTTTCCTATCCCTCCGATTGTAATTTTTTTCCCCATATTTCATAGAATTCTGAAGTATTTCGCTCCTTCAGTTCTAACGTAGGCTATCTAACTCTGCACACTGAAATTTTCTTTTACATCATCATTCGGTATTCCTTTTAACTTCCGTGTTTGGGCAATTGATAATCTTGCAGCTGTGATAACATGAATAATTAAATATATATCTGCTTTTTTGAAATTCTCATTTATTATTCCTCATAGGGACATTTCTGGTGTATAATTTATTTTTAGGTTTAACATTTCCCCTAACCATTGCCAAAGTTTGTGCCAAAATTCTTCTATTTTCTTGCACTCCCACCCCATGGGGTAATAGGTGCCCGTTCTTTCAGACATTTCCAACATATCGATGCTTGAGAATTATACATTTTAGCTAATCTGGAAGGTGGGAGGTGCCACCTGTAGAACACCTTAACAGGTTTTCTCGATAAGATGTGGCTAATGTAATCTTTTTATTCCTAAATCCACACATCTTTAAGGTCACCAAGGATGAGAAACACGGCAGAAAGCACGCATTCTCTGTAATTATTGCCTTAAAAATCTGCTTATTTAGAAAACGGGAAACAGGATTACAAGATCAGCCACTGGCGTTTTTAGCGTCGTCTTCTTCTTCTTTAAAAAAAAAAAAAAACAGAAACAACTCAGCCCAGCCAAATTACAGAAAGATTTGTCGGCACTTAAATGTAACAGCTGAATTGTGCTTGCACACCAAAAAGCAGACAGTTGCTGAAAACAGGATTAGCAGCAGAGGCAAAAATGCTCCCAGGAGCTGCTTTCCCTCTCCGCAGGTCCACACTCAATTGGAGAAAGCAAATTTGCACTCCAGCAAAACCTTTGAAAAGTGGGGGAAAATATATATATATTTTCCAGAGATGAATTTCTGGCTAGTGGTGTGTTGTGTACTTTAACGTCTGTGCAAACATCCTGTCTTCCTCATGTCTGTTCTCCAGGTTCTCTGGATTTTTTTCTCCTACGTGGATTCCTAAAGCCAAAGCAGGAGAGATTTCCATGGGAGGGTCCTAAGAGGTCATCTACTCCAACCCCCTTCTTCAGGCTTGTTCCTCTGCTCCATAGCTGGCACAGCCAGGAAAATCCTCCTCATTTTCTCTCTATAAAAAAAAAACTTCCGTCCATTGGTTCTGGTCCTACTTTGGGGGCTTAATGAAGCAGAAGTTCAACCAATCCATCAGAATAGAGCTGGGAGGGACTTTGGAGGTCTTCTAGTCCAACCTCCTGCTCAAGCAGATTGTTTTAGATAGGCGGCTGTCTGAGAGCCTTACAAATTAATCGTAAATTGTCCAGAATCATTGGTCATAAGCCAATTTTTTTCAGTGCCATGGAAACTTTGAAGAATCACTAAGTGAATTGTTGTAAGTTGAGAATTACCTGTAATCTGATGGTGGTTTCACACACACACACACACACACACACACACACACACACACACACGAACCCCTCCAGCAGCCTCTGGCTCCAAGCAGTCCAGCATAATGGCTGTTAGCACAACGGCTTCAAGGCCGGGAAGTCCAGTGGGGCAAGGGAATAAGACAGTGATGGCGAACCTTTTTGTTGTGGTGTGCCAACACCCACAATGCAATGTGCCCCGCCCCCCCTGCGCATGGATGCGCAACACCCTCGCCCCACCTCCTTACCTGCCCTGCGCATGTGTGCACCTCCCAGCTGATGTTTGGCCTGTTTGAGGCCGTTTTTGCCCTCCCGGAGGCTCAAGCAAAGCCTCTGCAGCCTTCGCAGGCCGAAAAACAGGCCCATTTTGGCACTTCCGGTATTTCCGGAAGGCCCGTTTTTCAGCCTCCAAAGGCTGCAGAGGCTTCCCTCGAGCCTCCGGAAGGGCGAAAATGGCCTCAAACAGGCTGAAAATCCACCTGGGAGGTGCGCACGTGCGCAAGGCAGGTAAATTTGGCTGGGGGCTTGTGTGCCTGCACAAATGGCTCTGCATGCCACATGTGGCACGGGTGCCATAGGTTCGCCATCACAGGAATAAGTCAACAAGTCCAGGAAGCCAAGGAACAAGGCAATTAATCCAGGAAGCAAGAATTAAAGCAAGAAGTCCAGGCAACAGCACACAAAACTCCACAAATTCGGCATTTGTTCCCAACAAACCAGTGGTGGTATGCTACCGGTTCGGACCGGTTTGACCGAACTGGTAGTAAAAAAAAAACAACAACGCCAAATCCTCCTCCTGAGTAGTCGGGTCACCCTGCGCTGTTCCTGCCTCCTCTCCACTCTCCGTGCTCAGGGATCAGAAGGGGGCGGTCCTTGCTCATTCGCCTGAACTCCGCCCCTCCGCATCTCCACTGCTTGCCCTCGCTCAGTCTTCCCGCCCCTGTTCCTCCCTGCCGGCAAGCCATCCCAAGCCTGAGGGGCCAGGGGCTGCCATGTCTTGCTCCTCCACCTGTTCCTCCAAAGCCAACGAGGCCACCCCTTCAGTCTCCATCGGCCACAGCTCCGGCTCATCCTCCTCCGCGGATTCAGGCTCCGATGGGGGCATGACAGGAAAGGAAGAAAGCTGGAAGCTGCCCGAGAGAGACTGTCTCGCTCGGGAGGAGGAGTCAAGTGGGGTATTAGTCTGGAATCCTTATGTAGGCATAAGGTCCAATTCCCCCCTTGAATGCAGGCCCCAAAACACCGGGGAATTCTAGAACTCAATCAGTATTATCCCTTTTCAGCGCATGCGACAGTTGTGCTGCAGCAGGCTGAGTGGTCAGGCACCCTTATATAAAGTTGTGTGGGTGTCCATTTTGTTGAAAGATGTTACATATGCGGTCCGTTTTTTTTCCTTTTCTAGCGTTTTGTGGGTTGCTGCAGCGAGTCGCTGCTCATCGGAATCGTCGCTGCTCCTTACACAGCTCGCCTGTGGGAGGTTGGGTGGCGGAGCGCTTCGGTGAGTATGTGGGAGGCTTTGTGATAGATTTGCACTTCTCGTTTGCTGTCATTTCCTCCGCTGATGGGGATAGAAAAGCTCAGGAGGGAACAAAAAAAAGAGGGAACAAAAAAAACAAAACCCCAAAAAAAGAAGAAGAAGAAAGGGACCCAACAAAAGGAGCGAAGGAAAGAGGGAGGGAAAACGAGCGAGGCGATTAGCAAATGTCAGAAAAATGATTTCATGTTCTCGACACACATCAAAACAGCCCCCCCCCCACAACTAGGCAGAGAAACAGCACCAGGAAGGGATCTAAAGTGCAACTACACACACACACACACACACACACACACACACACACACACACAGAGCTCCCAGGGTGCCACCTGTTTTTTATTTAAATGGGTCTACCAGAAGAGGAAAGGAAGAAAGTCGGAAGCTGCTGGAGAGAGGCTCTCTCGGTTGGGAGGAGGAGTCAAGCGGGGTATTAGCCTGGAATCCTTATGTAGCCATAAGATGGCAAGGTCTGATTCCCCACTTGAATACAGTCCAAAAATGCCAGGGGATTTCTAAAAGCCTGGCACTCTTGACAAATCAGCTGTCAACAGACACATAGGCACTAACCTTATCAATTCAGAATACCACTGGAAGGGACCTTGGAGGTCATCTAGTCCAACCCCCTGCTCAAGCAGGAGACCCTACAGCATTCCAGACATAGCGATAGACTACGCAAGAGAGACCACCACCCAACACCCCTCCAGCAGTAATCTGCACCCAGATCAGCTACTCCAAGGTTAACCTCAGACCAAGTGTTGTGATCCACCAGCGGCCTGACAGCAGAGTCGGAGAGTGGGGAGGAACGGGGGCCAGTCCTGGAGTCTGGGGAGGGCTTGGATGAGGGATCTGTGTCTGACACAGAGATGGGGCCGGGGCCATCTGGGAGTTATGTGCTGACTCCGGAGCCTCCGGAATCTGACAGCGGCAAGGCAGAGGAACAGCGGGAGCCTGTTCCCAGTGCGTGCTTGCGCAGAGCTGCCAGAAGGCAAGAACATTTAAGACAAAAGGGGCAATTGGGGAGTCAGGCTTGCCGACGATTGGCCCCTTCCATAAGACATAAAGGAGGAGCAAAGGGACAGGAGCCTTTGCAGGAAGCAACTTTGCAGGAAGCAACTCCTGAGCAAGACTCAGGAGTAAGGCTGCAAGGTAATGGCGCCTCCTTCAAGAAGATAAAAGGCAGCTGTGAAGTGAACGTTCTTTGCAGGAAGCAAAGGCGTTTTGAAACTCAGCCTTGTGGACATTACAGTATCTTAATTTGGTATTTGAAGACTCTTGTGTGGTGAAAGATTTCTTATCTGTGATTCTTGGCAGCCTTGCACAGTTTTGGCGAGGCTCGTGCTTATCAAAGTTAATTAGTTTGCAGCAGTCTTTTAACCGGGGATTCGTAAGACTCATTGAAAGGTTTCTGTTTCCTTTGGTTATTGTTTGTTTTATTGGAAAAGGGTTTGGGTCAGAACATGAGGCCTTATAAAGCGGTGCTAACACTTCCCGTGGTTTTGATTCTATGCCTCTGTTTATACATCCAAGAAACGGTATTCGCTTTTCCGGCTACTTGCAAGATTCTGGAATTGTAGCCCATCTCAATAAAAGTAAATTTTAGCCTTGCTGTAGAGTTGATTTTCATGGTCATGTTCGACTCGTGGGGGGCTGACATCAACCTTGCAATTCTGATCCTTGGTGGCTCTCCTCCTCCTCCTCCTCCTCCTTATACTCCAGTGACTTTGGGAGGTGTCCGTCTGAAAGATTCCTGGATGTTATCCAGATGTTCTGGATTTTAAAAATGCTTTATTGCTTTTTTGCCTGGGCAACCGAGCCTGAATATCTCCACCAAGGTCATATTTCTGACTCTCTACAGAGGTCCAAGAAGACTACCCTGTTTCCCCCAAAAGACGACCTACCCTGAAAGTAAGTCCTAGCTTGATTTTTTTCACATGAGCCCAATATAAGCCCTACCCCCCAAAATAAGCCCTAATTAAGACCCCACACACTCCAGAGTGGACGGGTAAAAATTAAGCAGGGGTGGGGATGGAAAGGGGTGGAGCTGTCCTACTACTTCCCTTCGGACAGGTGTAGCCAGGCCTAGCACACCCTGACACCTGCCTGACCGGCCCATTTCTTCTGCAGCCAGCAAGGCTGGCCAGGCTTTCCTGAAGGCCTCTGGAGCTGAGAACAAAGCTCTGGATCGATCCAAAGCTATCGGATACAGAGGCCTTCAGGAAAGCCTCGCCGGCCACAGAAAGAGAAGTTCCTGGAGGCCTCTGACAGCGAAAAGGAAGCCGGGGCGATGCACCCAAGTGAGGTTAGTCAGTGGATGGCATCCCCGAAAATAAGACCTGGTGCTTTTCCCACGTCATTATAGTTGTGCTTTGAAAGTTGTAGCAACGTTTCGGCAGAATCTCATCTGCCATCATCAGGCTTCTGTATTGTGTCCGTCTGTGAGTCAGGCTTTCACAGCCGTTTCTGTTTTAAATTTGGGGCTAGCCTACTGCTGTGCCAGAATGGTTTTTTCTTCATCCTGATTGGTTGGGAGTCTTGGTCTGTGTTTATTGGTCTTGGAGTTTGCTGTGTTCTGCTTGATTGGTGTTTCTAATATCTTCTGTCTGTTTTGTGGCTTTTTTGTGTGTCTTGATTGGTTGGCAACATTGTGTTCCTGTATTGGAGGCTTTTAGTGCGGCTTGGCTCCGAGTAAATGGATGGCTATCATTTGTTAGGAAGCTAGGTTTCATCTGGGTGCCTGGTTGGGGTGTGTTTTATATATAACCTCAGAAAACCTCAGAAACACACACACACACACACACACACACACACAGAGGGTCTTATTTGGGGGGAAACACAGTATACAAGCCATCTCTCTCTGGAAGAGGCTAAATCGTGGTGGGGAGTTGTCCTCCTCCTTCAGAAGTCTTCATAGAGACCATGGATGGTCATAGGTCAGAGATGCTGCAGTGGGCCCAGCCCTGAGCAAAGGGGCTGGATTACATGACCTCGAGGGTTCCTTCCAACCTTGTGGTCCTTCCATCCCTGACTGGAGATCAAAGCAGAACCTCATGAGATGCAAATTGCTCCTTTTCTTGCCAGGAGTCCATGGTTCCTTATCCTATAAGGCTGCTGTATATTTCTTACTGGTTTTTTTTATAATTGTTGCTTCTTCTCCCCCTTTCTCTCCTTCTTCAAAAAGGGAAGATGAATTCATAACCTTGTTCCCTCCTCCACCCAGCCCCAGGAGGTTCAGCCGAGAACAATAAAATTAGAAGATGACAACATCGGCCATTAGTCTTCTAATTCAGTCTGAAAAAGGTACAGCTGCTCAGTAATTCAATCCCATTGACTGAAGAAGGGCTGTTCAACTCCAGGAGGGAGGAAGAGAAACCAACAGCCTGCAGCCCCTGGACACCCCTGGCCCCTGGAGACCCTCTTCTTCTTCTTCTTCTTCTTCTTCTTCTTCTTCTTCTTCTTCTTCTTCTTCTTCTTCTTCTTCTTCTTCTTCTTCTTCTTCTTCTTCTTCTTCTTCTTCTTCTTCTTCTTCTTCTCCTCCTCCTCCTCCTCCTCCTCCTCCTCCTCCTGTCCTAACTTTCCTTCTTCTTCCTTTCCTTCTTCCTCCTGTCTCTTCTTCTTCTTCTTCTTCTTCTTCTTCTTCTTCTTCTTCTTCTTCTTCTTCTTCTTCTTCTTCTTCTTCTTCTTCTTCTTCTTCTTCTTCTTCTTCTTCTTCTTCTTCTTCTTCTTCTCCTCCTCCTCCTCCTCCTCCTCCTCCTCCTCCTCCTCCTCCTCCTCCTCCTCCTGTCCTAACTTTCCTTCTTCTTCCTTTCCTTCTTCCTCCTGTCTCTCTTCTTCTTCTTCTTCTTCTTCTTCTTCTTCTTCTTCTTCTTCTTCTTCTTCTTCTTCTTCTTCTTCTTCTTCTTCTTCTTCTTCTTCTTCTTCTTCTTCTTCCTTCTTCTTCCTTCTTCCTTCTTCTTCCTCCTCCTCCCCTCTTCTTCTTTCTTCTTCTTCCCTCTTCTTCTTTCTTCTTCCTTCTCCTTCTTCTTCCTCCTTCCCCTTCCCCTTCCTCCTCCTTCCTTCTTCTTCTTCCTTCTTCCTTCTTCTTCTTTCTTCTTCCTTCATCCTCCTCCTCCCCTCCTCCTCCTCCTTCTTCTCCTTCCCCTTCCTCCTCCTCACTTCTTCTCCTTCCTTCTTCTTCTTTTTCTTCCTCCTCCTCCTCCTCCTCCTCCTCCTCCTCCTCCCTCCTCCTCCTCCTCCTCCTCCTCCTCCCCTCCTCCTCCCTCCTCCTCCTCCTTCCTTCCTTCCTTCCTTCCTTCCTTCCTTCCTTCCTTCCTTCCTTCCTTCCTTCTTCTTCTTTTAACAAATCTATAATCCCTTGCAGAGTGGAGTCTGGGCGACTGAATTAAGCCGAGTGTTTTAATGGCCGGATACCCTTCCTGTCGCCAATGAGGAGTTATATACAGCAGATATATTCCTATTGTGCCCCGAGAGAGAAATATCTGCCTCTGCACCTAGGATCGAACTCACAGCCTCCTGATTGTGAGGTGAAAGCTCCACCTCTAGGCCACCCCATTACCCATGGAGACCCTCCAAACATCTCCCCACCGTGAACGTGTAATTTCTCTCCGTTTTGAGATGGCAAACGGATGAACACGGATAGGGCGGCCCTTAAAACAGATATATCTATCTCAAACAAAAGGGCCAATTAGAATCCCAGAATCCCAGAAGCAGAGGAGTGGAAGGGGCAATTGAGGTCTTCTAGACCAACCCCCTGGTCAAGGCAGAAGTCCTTTCCCAATCCTAATGAAACGGTTGTCCATTCTGTTACTCCACCTGACAGGGTCTTGGCAGGTGCATCCCGCCAGCTTTCTTCGGGCTTAGAAGCAAACAGCCGGCTGCCCTAGTTACTGCCTGAATGGGAGATTTTTCAGGAAACAAAACAAGCCCATTTTGGTTTCCTTATCATGGTTTCCTGTACAATATTCCTCAACTTACAACTGTTCGTTAAGTGAGTGTTAAAAGAGCACTGCAAAAAATGACTGTTTTTCCCCCACACACACACTTGTGATCAGTGGTGGGGTTCAGCCGGTTCAACCGGTTGTTAAATTTCTGAGCAGTTTGGTGACCTGGTTGTTGTAAGAAATCGTTAGGGCAGAGATAACAGATAATAATAGATCATCAGAGTTGGAAGGTCATCTAGTCCAACCCCCTGCCCAAGTGGGAGAGAGAACCGGTTGTTAAATTATTTGAATTCCCACCACTGCTTGTGATCCTGGCAGCAACGCCCATGACCAGGTGATCAAAATTTGGACACTTGGCAACTGGCATGTACTTATGACAGTTGCAGTGTCCTTAGGGCCACGTCATCCTCATTTTGTGACCTTCCCAACCAGCTTCTGACAAGCAGAGTCAGTGGGGAAAGCTGGATTTGCTTAATGACCGCATGACTCATACAACACCTGCAATGATTGATTGATTGATTGACTGATTGATTGATTTTAGGAAATTGATATTGCCATCTCTTCGCACATGGCAACTCAAGGCAGCTTACAAGAATGTAAAAACCTCATATAAACAATGATAAAACTAATAAGAGAGAGAAACTTATAGTAAATTAATAAAATAATATAATAAAATAACCCTCCGGATTTACTGAACATCTGTGGCAAGAGCGGTCATAAAGCAGGGCACAAAACTGACTTAATACCATAATTGTCTCGCTTAGCAACAGAAATTTTGGGCTCAATCATCGCCATAAGTCGAGGACTACCTATATAACATACACTACTGATGTACTGCATGTGGTTCACTGTTCTTTTTAATGACCAGCATTCAACTGAGTACTTTTGTTTAAATTCTGTTCTTCATTTTTAATGCTGTATTCGAATGTGCTCGTTTTATATTTCAGGACATGCCACCTCTCTGCCCGTGTTTTATGACCCGCACTTGATACTTTTATTTGCATAATCTCTTTCTTATATTCTTTCCAAAATATATCATGATTAAATGAGGAACAAAGAACTATCGGAAAAGAAGGAACTGATATACATCAGACAGAACTCTGTAGCCCAGCCAAGAAAACTCCCTGACTCTTTCCAGAACACTCATTAAATGAATCACAATCGGACAGGCATGGCAAGCGTGTTAAACTCTGGTTGAAAAATGCCAAGGGTTGAATTCCCACAACCCCCCTCAAGGTTCCAAAACTTCTCCATTCATTTTGTACATTTCAGAGCAGAAGATTGGGGCTGATCCATTAAAAACCAACTTATTCTCTCCAAAAGGTGCCAATTCTACCCATTAAGAAAAGCTACGTTGACTCCACCTTTTGCTTTTTTTCCAATTCCCAGAAAAAAAGGAGAAAAGTTAAAATGCGACTGTATTAAAAGGTCACTCATGTTCAGCAGGATAAAGCATTCTTCATACTTTCCGTGGGGAGAATACTCAGACCAACGGGCCATCCATAGGCACATAGAGACAAACAACGTTTACACACCGTTCACAAGAAAGAATCGAACACCTAAGTAGTAAACAAATGGACCAAAAAGACCTGCTCTCCAGCAATCTGCACGCAGATGAGCAGAGTTTAACCTTCAGGTTAATATTGGGTCAAAAGCAAGCTGTGGACAATCCCCCAAATTAAGGAACGACCAACTCAGACAAATAATCTAATGGTAAACAATAGCCTAATCAATGAACCACCATGAACCTTCCCACCAACACTGACAGAACAAATCACTAGTGAATAAAGGGAGAAAACCTCATTCTCCTCCACAGCACTGATGTTCCCTAGTTGGGTCATGAAACGTCTGCAAAAAAAAAAAAGAGCCATGCTCAGTGTGTTCAGAGTTATGCAGCGTAAATTCAGCGCTAGAAAACTAAACACAGACGGCTGAGGCTTCATTTAACTTCTTTATAAACACATAAAGCCAATTTTACAATACCAGTTGTAGATTTCTCCAACATGGAGCAAACTCAAGCAGAAACAGACATCAGTTTCACTTTAGTTCAGCAGGCAAGCAAGACACACAGCAGAGGAGAGAAGCCGTTTCATTTTCAATAGACAGACTCGGAGCTCAACATAGCTTCAGAGCTACAGAGCTTAATATAGAGCCACGCCTAGGCTACTTCTAGTTTCAGTTTCCAAACAGTCCTCATTGGTTGATCTTGTTGCCATGCTCTATTCCAGTTCATAAGTATACACAGAGAGCATCAGGGACCCCACAGTCCTCCTCTTCCTCCTCCTCCTCCTCCTCCCTGCAAATCCCACTCCATTCTAGCACTGATAATGTTCCCTAGTTGGGTCATGAAACATCTGCAAGAAAAGATCCAAGCTCAGAGAACACCAAGGGCCACAGAGTTGTACTCCTCCTCCTCCTCCTCCTCCTCCTCCCTCCCTCTCCTTTTTCCTTTCTCCTTCAGCGGCCATAAGGTGAGGACTTTCTGTACCAAACCCCCATTAAAGTTGCTGTTGCGCAACCTCCCTTTTTAAACACTGTTTTCCCAGCTGCACGTAATGAAGGGAATCAGGGCCCTTTCCTCGCCCGTAAGCCATGCCACTCACATTGCTCTCTCCTCCGTTCCTCCCTGTGGATGAAGAGAGGGTGGGCCTGGGTCTTCCTCTGAATCCCCTCTCCCTTGCTCTACCTCTGCCCTGTTCTGCCTAGCCCAGTGATGGCTAACCTTTTCAGCTTGGTGTGTCGAAAATCGGGAAAAAGTGTAGCCTTCCTCGGGTCGTGTGTCACTTCAAGAAATATCAATAACTTGGTTTATGACGGACTGGGCTGGGGTGATCACACAGGGCTGTGAAACTCATCTCCCTGGTCTCAGGGCTGCAGGTGCAGGATGTGGGGATCGGAAGGCCACCTGACAGGGCTGTGAACCTCATGGATCTCCTTTCCTCCTGTTAGCGTTCCTGGGGTAATGAAACTGACAAACCTCAGTTTATGGCGGTTAAAACTGGTTCTCTGCTGCAAAGATCTTGCGGCAGCGGTGACACCACGCCTCCACGCAACAAGCAGGGAGCAGGGATAGGAGCAGAGCACAGGCAGCCTCTAAATGTGCAGGTTTTCCCCACACCAACAGGCGTGTCAGTCAAAGTGCCTCGGCGTGTCACGAGTGACACGCGTGTCATAGGTTAGCCATCACTGGCCTAGCCAGACTGTGCCCTTCCCCAATTTCTCCCACAGCAAAGGGAGCCACATTCCCACTCCCTGTCAGCTGTTCGTCTTCCTCCCCCGAGCGACGGGGTACCAAACCCCCCATTAAAGGAAGCCCTTTGGAGACCGGCACCATTTGACACTTCTTCTCCTGATGTCATCTGAAACCCAAAGGGCAACGAAAAGGATCCATTCACATCTATTGGGCCTCTTCAATAAAGCAAGCTTCATCTGTGCTTTTTGCGATCCGCTTGTCTTGCCACATTGGCTCCCTTTGGATTGGAGTTATTTCAAATGTTAATTTTGTTTTGGGGGCGGGGGAGGGGGAAACTCCCTTTTTCTTTTCCTTTTTAAAAAGAGATTTATGTTCTGCTGAAGTATACCCCGCGCATCTTTAGCTAGAAAGTAATCAATACTACCCATCCCGTTACTCAACAGGCTGAAGAACTAAATTCTATTTTTCTAGCTTTTTTTAACAGAGAGTCCCATTTGGAAATTATTTAGTCTAGAGAGAAAAAGGACTGGGGGGGGTGGGGGTGGGGACATGATAGCAGGATTCCAGTATTTGAGCGGCTGCCCCAAAGAAGAGAGAGGGGTCGACTTATTTTCCAAACCAGAAATTGTGGGTGCTCCCATCCCTGGAGGTGTTTAAGAAGAGACTAGATGATCATTTGTGTGGAATGGTGTAGGGTCTCCTGCTCGAGCGGGGGCTGGACTAGAAGACCTCTGAGGTCCCTTCCAGCCCTGCTCTTCTATTCTGAATCTATACAGATCTTGTAGACTCTGGAGTGCTGGTTTATTTTCTCGGCAGAGAATTATAAAAAAAAAAAGAAACGACTTTAAAGAACAAATGAGCTTGCAATGTGTCACGAGATCCTGGCTAATGAAGGGAATCAGGGCCCTTTCCTCCCCCATAGCAGGACTGTGGAGATGGAGCTGCTTTGATGGAACACGATAACCCTTCGGACCTGAAAAATCCCCCTCAAGGGGCTGGGATCAAAGCCCGAGGAATTTACAAAGCCTTCAAGCCTTTGTGAATTTTTTTTTTCTCTCTCTCTCCCCCCGACCTTGACGTACGCCAGATCTTTCTCCACTGCTGAGTCAGCAAATGATAGTGAAGAGGCTTCCCTCAACAGCTTTACGTCTCCATCTTAAAAGTGTGGGGGTGTCCCCCCACTGGAAGAACCTCAAAGCTCATTTGTTCGCTTGGCTTTCATCCCGGATAAAGAACCAGGCTATCTGTGATGACCCAAAGGGGCGTGGTGCAAAGGCAACACAGTCAAATAAGCAAGAAGAGTCCCTTTCTTAGCTCCTACTTTGCCCCCCCAATGTCCTGGTTACTTTCTGGGCTGGAGGAAAACTCTCCCAGGAACAGCCTTGGACGGTAGAATGAATGAAGTCCAAAACAGGGTAAACACAAACTGCAACTTAAAGTCCAAACAAACCAAACAGAAGTTATTCGTTTGGCAGGGCAGGAGCAGGAATTGCAGACTTGAAAATATGGCAAAACTCACACAGTTGGGAAGACGCCAGGAACCCAGATAAGCCTCGATACCAGATAAATTCACGATTTGCTCCCGACAATTTGCTGCATGCAGCTTCCTTTTTTTTTTTTATGCACTGTTCCCAGCTGCAGCTAATGAAGGGAATCAGGGCCCTTTCCTCCCCCCGTAAGCCACACAACCCAAATTGCTCCTTTCTCCATTCCTCCTTGCGTGCCCTAGGATGAAGAGGGGGGTGGGCCGGATGTGCGAGGGGAAACTTCACCTTTACTAACCTTAGTATTTGTAAATGCTATCGGTCTAGGAGTTTTAGCCATGGGTGGCAAAAGGGGGGGATAACACATGATAGCACAATAACACACACAATAACAGAATTGGAAGGGACCTTGGAGGTCTTCTAGTCCAGCCCCTTAAAGAGGAGACCCTGTACAATTTAAGATAAAAGACTGTCTAGTCTTCTTCAAAGCCTCCAATGTTGGAGCACCCACAACTTTGGATGTTTCTCTATTTTATAGTCCTACTGCTTCCACAGTTATCGTTATTAGATTTTATTTTATTTTGATTGAGGTTTGGAGTGATTAAACAATAGAGATCTTATATGACACGTTCAGGAATGTCCAAGGGGGGTCAAGAAAGTTAAGAGGAGGAGAATAACAGAACGGAATAAAAGAGTTGGAAGGGATCTTGGAGGTCCTCTAGCCCAACCCCCTGCTCAGGCAGGAGATCCTATACCATTTCTGTCATGCCCTTGTTGGAGTTTGACTCTGAGAGGCAGATTGAGCAGCTGACAGGGAGTGGGAGTGTGGCTCTGAGGGAGGGAAAGACCCAGGGCCATCCCCTCTTAATCCTAGGGCACGCAGGGAGGAACAGAGAAGGGAGCAACATGGCTTACGGGAGAGGAAAGGGCCCTGATCCCCTTCATGGGCTGCAGCTGAGAGAACAGGATATAAGAGGAGCATTTACACACAGCTCCTTGCTGGAAGCAAAGCGTGCATTATCTTGGTCGAAGCTTATCTGGGTTTTGGCGTCCTCCCAACTGTGGGTGCGGCGTTATCTTTTGGAAGTCTGCCATTTATCATCCTGGCCTGCTGTGTTAATTACTTCAGTGTGGTTTGGGTTGGGTTTTTTTTATTTTTATTTCTAATTTTTACTTTGGGTTCGGACTGCATTTACTCCCTTCGTAGACTGTTTTTGGAAGAGTTTGAACTCCAGCCGAGGATAATTGGACATTGGGGCCCAAGTTGGAGGCATTCAAGGGAATTTATTCTACTTTGGTGACTTCGTTAGTTTTGTGTCATGCCCGGGTCATTACAATTTCAGACAAACGGTTGTCCAGTCTCTTCTTAAAATCCTCCAGTGTTGGAGCACCCACAATTTCTGGAGGCAAGCAGTTCCACTGGTTAATTGTCCTCCCTGTTAGGAACTTTCTCCATAGTTCCAGGTTGCTCCTCTCCTGGATTAATTTCCATCCGTTGCTTCTTGTCCTTCAGGTGCTTTGGAGGTTAGCTTGACCCCCCTTCTCTCTGGGGCAGCCCCTCAAACTTTGGAGCACTCCTATCATGTCATCCCTAGTCCTTCTTTTCATTAAATTAGACATTCCCAATTCCAGAAACTGGGTTTTTTGGAGGCGTGGGGGGTGGGGGAGGTGAACTTAGAGGAATTTGGTCTTCACTATCCCTGACCCCCAAGTGAACAATCCTTTTGGCTCAAAAAGGGGCAAAATTGGAATAATAACGGAATAACAGAGTTGGAAGGGACCTTGGAGGTCTTCTAGTCCACCCCCCTTGCTCAAGCAGGAGACCTTATACCAACTCCAATAAGTGGCTGTCCGATCTCTTTCTTAAAACCCTCCAGTGATGAAGCACCCACAACTTCTAGTGGCAAGCTGTTCCACTGGCTAATTGTTCTCAGTGTTAGGAAATTTCTCCTTAATTCCAGATTGCAATCTCTCCTTGTTTAGTTTCTTGTCTTGCCTTCCGGTGCTTTGGAGAATAAATTGACCCCCCTCTTCTTTGGGGCAGCCCCTCAAATACTAAAAGATTGCTATCATGTCACCCCTAGTCCTTCAATAAACTAGACATACCCAAATCCTGCAACCGTTCTTCATATGTTTTAGTCTCCAGGCTTTTAATCATCTTAGTTGCTCGTCTCTGCACTCTTTCTAGAGCCTCAACATATTCGCCTATTGTGCAGAATAAGGTTGTGTTGCTTCAGTCACACCCCTTTGTGTGCAGTTGGGCTTCAACACCCCAACAGTGATGGCCCAAAAGTCCAAAAGAGGTTGTTGTGTGTAGATGAAGCAGAGGTGGGTGTGCATGGCCAAATTTTAAAATCTTGCGCAAGATTTTACCAACGTCGAGTGAGATGCTCCGATTTGCAGTCATTGTCAGGTTTTAATTATTTTATCTTAATGACATCCACACTCAATTCGGCGTGGCAGAAGCCAATACATGAACAAGTTGCTGATTTCCATCTTAATCAGCCAGATGGAAAATAATTGCCCTGCTACAATTGAATCAGACTGCCTTTAAAAAAAAAAATAAGTTGATTAAGCTGCTAATTTGATCTCCGAGCTTTACGGTATGAGTTGCGGGGAGAGATCGGTAAACCTGTCGCAGAAGACATGAGGTTTTCAGCTGAGGTGGGTTAGGGTTAGGGTTAGTACATTGAATTTAAGAAAATTTAGATTTGGGGGGGCAGGGAAACATCTTCAAAATCTTGAGATTTGAAATGCAAAAGTCGAAGTAAAGAAACCGTTGGGTTCCAAACCAGGCAGGGAGATTAAATCATTCTAAGGTTCTTCTTGAAATGGAACTGAATCATGGTTGGTGTCACCGTTCTTTAGATGTTCCTCACCACTGAAACCTTCCCAGCCAGGACCCCTCAAACCAAGAAAGACATGGCAGAATTTTTTTTAAACAGTGAATAAAATAGGATAGGATAGGATAGGGTAGGGTAGAGTAGAGTAGAGTAGAGTAGAGTAGAGTAGAGTAGAGTAGAATAGAATAGAATAGAATAGAATAGAATAGATATTGGAATGTAGAATTGAATAAGAATGAATAGAATAGAATAGAATAGAATAGAATAGAATAGAATAGAATAGAATAGAATAGAATAGAATAGATATTGGAATGTAGAATTGAATAAGAATGAATAGAATAGAATAGAATAGAATAGAATAGAATAGAATAGAATAGAATAGAATAGAATAGATATTGGAATGTAGAATTGAATAAGAATGAATAGAATAGAATAGAATAGAATAGAATAGAATAGAATAGAATAGAATAGAATAGAATAGGATATTGGAATATAGAATTGAATAAGAATGAATAGAATAGAATAGAATAGAATAGAATAGAATAGAACAGAACAGGAGAGAATAGAATAGAATAGAATAGAATAGAATAGAATAGAATAGATATTGGAATGTAGAATTGAATAAGAATGAATAGAATAGAATAGAATAGAATAGAATAGAATAGAATAGAATAGAATAGATATTGGATGAAGAATAGAATAGAATAAGAAATCAAAATAGAATAGAAAAGAATAGAAAGTAGAGAATAGAATAGAATAGAAAATATGGAATGTAATTAGAATAGAATAGAATAGAATAGAATAGAATAGAATAGAATAGAATAGAATAGAATAGAATAGATGGAAGGGACCTTGGAGGTCTTCTAGTCCAACTCCCTGATTAAGTACAAGACTCTATATCATTTCAGACAGGTGACTGTCCAATCTCTTCTTTAAAAACTCCAGTGATGGATCACCCACAACTTCTGGTGGCAAACAGTTCCACTGGTTAATTGTTTTAACTCTCGGGAAATTCCTCCTTAATTCCAAGTTGCTTCTCTCCTGGGTTAGTTTCCAACCATGGTTTCTTTCCCTGCCTTCAGGGGCTTTGCAGAATAGGTTGGCCCCCTCTCCTTTGGGGCAGCCCCTCAAATATTGGAAAACAGCTATCATCTATGCCCTACAAATGCAAGCTGAATGGTCATGACCTTGAAGATGAGCCCCACTATGTCAAGGACCTTGGAGTACTCATCTTTCATGATCTAAGTGCCAGAGCACACTTGTAACTACACAGCCAAAGAGACATTAAGAGTTGTTAACCTAATCCTGCGTAGCTTTTTCTCTGGTAATATCCCACTACTAACTAGGGCATTCTAAACATTTGCTAGACCAATCTTTGAATACAGCTCATCAGTCTGGAACCCGCATTGTTTACTTTATCGGACATTAATACCATCGAGAGAAGAGTCCAGAAATATTTCACGAGAAGAGTTCTCCGCTTCTCTACCCACAACAGAATACCTTATGCCGCCAGACTTGAAATTTTAGGCTTACACAACCTAGAACTACACCACCTTCAGCCTGACCTAAGTGTAGTCCGTAAAATTATCCATTGCCATGTCCTACCCGTCAATGAATACTTCAGCTTCAACCACAACAATACAAGAGCACACAATGGATGCACCAAACTCGATGGCAGGAAATACAAGTGAGTTGAACCTCTGTGCTTTTGAGGTTCTCAGGGGAGTCCGTGCCAGGTTGTGGTCGACTCACCTGCACAGGTGGCCCCTGGAGGAAAGAAAGCCCCACCTGCCCCCTCGTCCCGCCAGCACTTACCACTTTGGGGAGGACGGAAGCGATGGCATCTTTGATGACTTCCCGGAGGCTGGAGGTCTCAATCACAGAACCGAAGCTCAACAGGGCCTCCTGGGGAAGGAAGAACCTCCATCAGCAAAGGCCTTCAAACGATCAGAATAGAGCTGGAAGGGACCTCGGAGGTCTTCTAGTCCCACCCTCTCCCAACCTTAGACCAATTCAGACAAGTGACTGTCCAATCTTTCTATATATATATAAAAGGCGAAAGGCCCCTCACGCGTCATCACAAAATCTCCAGAACCGTAAAGCCTACAAACTTGACATTTGGCCCGAATGTTCCTCTTGGCTTCTAGGGACTCACTGACAAAGGATTTTTCCAAATGACCCTCAGAGCATTTAGAGTATTTCCTATATTGTTACTGTTGTTGTTGTTATTATTGATATTATTGATATTATTGATATTATTGATATTATTATTATTATTATTATTATTATTATTATTATTATTATTATTATTATTATTATTATTACTATTATTTAATTAACAGGCTCTGATGCTAAGGAGTTCTACTCCCCCTCCCCACCTGGAAAGAAATCTCTTCCAAATGCAAAACACAAGCAGAGGAGTTTCAGTTTCACAGCAACACCCAGCAGCTTCAGTCCAGAACAGTTGAGCTAAGCCACACCCAGGCTCCTTGCTGTCTCTTTCTTGATCACGCAGCAAATACTCTTTCAGTTTCCAAACAGCCCTCCACTCTCTCTCTCCCACACTGACAAGACGCTAGCCAGATGAATACCCATGGATGCTGGTAGGCAGAGGCCGAATTTTCCTTTTTCCTTATTTTCCTCCCCCAAAAACTAAGCCCGACCACATAAGTTTCATAGGTATCGAGCTAGTCTCTTCTTAAAAGCCACCAGTGATGGATCACCCACAACTTCTAGTGGCAAAACTGTTCCACTGGTTAATTGTCCTCCCTGTTTGGAAGTTCCTCCTTAGTTCCAGGTGGCTTCAATCCTTGGTTAGTTTCCATCCGTTGTTTCTTGTTTTTGTCTTCAGGGGCTTTGGAGAATAATTTGACCCCCTTCTTTTTGGGGGCAGCCCCTCAAATATTGGAAGACTCATGTCTCACCTCTTAGTTCTAGCCATGCCCAAATCCTGCAACTGTTCTTCATTTGCTAGAGAAGAAGGTCAGGCCGTTGAGATCCAACCAATCTTGCAGGCCAATTTCCATTCCTCTTTCCCCCCCGCTTTTTATTTTGGAATTGCCACACTTTTATTTGGTTCGCCCCATTTTTAGGAGGCACCAGAGAGAAACCAACTTGCAACCACTTTCTTTTGCTTCTCCTTGGCTTCCTTTACCCCAATCCTGGGCGTGCAGGTGTGGGGTGTCCCTCCCCCCTCCCTTCTCCCCTCCCCTTCCCTCTTTGGTAACCACCACCCCGAAGTTCCTTGCAAAGTCTACTCTCCCCTTCACACGCCCTAAATACCCTGGGTTTTTTTTTTCTTTTTTCTTTTTAGCAAAGGTTTTATTTGATGGTAGAATTCTCCAAAGCTTGGAGAACCTCGAGGAGTTGTAGCTGAATGCGTGTGGAGGATTGTGAGGTTCAGGAAAGGGATTAAAAAAGGTTTCTATTGATTCCAAATGAGGACATTAATAAATTATCCCCCCTTCTGCTCATCAGTTGCTCTCCAAATGAATTGCCTGGAGTTCCTGCCATGCGACTTTAATGGAAAGGTTTTGTTTTTAAGGCTAGCGATTTAACACCCCTCAGAATGGAAAAAGGGGAGGAGGGGAAGGAAGAAAAGAAGGGAGGAGGGGGAGGAATGAAAAAAAATTATGAAAAGAGGACAGGGGAGAAGAGAAGAGAATAATATGGAATGGAATAATGGAAGAGAAGAGAAAAAGGATGGAGAAGAGAAGAAGGAAAGAATAGAATAGAATAGAAAATATGGAATAGAATAGAATATAGAATAGAATATAGAATAGAATAGAATAGAATAGAATAGAATAGAATAGAATAGAATAGAATAGGAAAGAAATGGAAAGGAATAGAACAGAACAGAATAGAATAGAATAGAATAGAAAACATAGAATAGAATAGACTATAGAATAGAACAGAACAGAATAGAATAGAAAATATGTAATAGAATAGAATAGAATAGAATAGAATAGAATAGAATAGAATAGAATAGAATAGAATAGAATAGGAGAGAATAAGAAAGAAATGGAAATGAAAGGAATGGAATGGAATGGAATGGAATGGAATGGAATAGAATAGAATAGAATAGAATAGAATAGAATAGAATAGAATAGAATAGAATAGAATAGAATAGAAATGGAAAGGAAAGGAAAGGAACAGAACAGAATAGAATAGAATAGAAAACATAGAATAGAATAGACTATAGAACAGAACAGAACAGAATAGAAAATATGTAATAGAATAGAATAGAATAGAATAGAATAGAATAGAATAGAATAGAATAGAATAGAATAGAATAGAATAGAATAGAATAGAATAGAATAATGGAATGAAGAATAGAAGATAGAATAGAATAACAGAGTTGGAAGGGACCTTAGAGGTCTTCTAGTCCAACCCCCTGCCTGATTGTATCCCTCTCTTAATGCAGCTTAGGATTGCCTTGGCTCTTTTGGCTGCCACCACACACTGTTTTGCCAAAGGCCAACTGCGTTTCCTAAACCTGCTTCCGACGTTGGGCTAGGATGCCTCTCTGTAAAGAAAAGAAACCGGGGGCTTGTCGGAAGCAGAACGCAGACGGGGTTCATGGAAGACCGGCTTAGAGATAAAAATAAAAAAAAATTAACTAGGAGACGGTGAAAAGAGCCAAGCGTGTTTGGATGCCGGGGGCAGGCGAGGAGGAACATCAGATCACCAACTTGACGGGCAGCCAGGAAATTAAAGAGGAAGGGATAATGAAATCCACTGATGAGGTTTCCTCGTTTGGTACTGAAACATTTGCAAAGGGAAAAAAGAGATTAAAAAAAAATCAGCTTGGAGACCTCCTCCTCTAGAATAGAATAGAATAGAATAGAATAGAATAGAATAGAATAGAATAGAATAGAATAGAATAGAATAGAATAGAATAGAATAGAATAGAATAGAATAGAATTAGAATAGAAATAGAATAGCTTTATTGGTTCCAGTGATGAAGCTCCCACAACTTCAGAATAACAGAATAATAACAGATTAACAGAGTTGGAAGGGACCTTATAGGTCATCTAGTCCAACCCCACCCCCAAGCAGGAGACCCCACACCATTTCTGACAGATGGGAGTCCAGTCTCTTCTTGAAAGCTTCCAGGGATGAAGCTGCCACAACTTCTGAGGACAACTTCTGTTCTATGGGTTGATAGTTCTCACTGTCAGAAAATTTGGGTCATGAAACCACAGAAGTATCTTCAGACGACACTGACCCACTCAGCCAAGAAACTTGAGATGGGTGCATGCCCTAGAGCTGGACGAAACTGGACAGGGAAACTAGTCTAATAAAAAAAAGGGCCAGGGGTGACACGATAGAAATGTTCCAATATTTGAGGGGCTGCCCCAAAGAAGAAAGAGGGGTCAAGCTATTCTCCGGAGCACCCAACGTTTTTATTTTAATTTATTTATTTATGTCAATTGCTTACAAGATAATAGGTATAAGTAAAAACATAGTTATGAATACAGGGATACATATAAGAAAAATAAAAGAAACAATAGGACAGGGAGGGTAGGCACAATTGGTGCGCTTATGCATGCCCCCTACAGACCTCTTAGGAAAGGGGTGAGGTCAATAGTAGAAAGTCTAAGGTTAAAGTTTTTGGGGTTTGGGGAAGAAACTACAGAGTCGGGTAGAGTATTCCAGACATTGACCCCTCTGTGGCTGAAGTTGTATTTCCTGCCATCAAGTTTGGTGCGGTTAACCTTGAGTTTGTATCTATTGTTTGCTCTTGTGTTGTTATGGTTGAAGCTGAAGTTAGGAGAAGAAGCAATGGGTGGAAACTCGTCAAGGAAAGAAGCAACCTGAAACGAAGGAGGAATTTCCTGACAGTGAGGACAATTCATCAGTGGAACTGCTTGCCACCAGAAGTTGTGAATGTTACAATACTGGAGGTTTTCAAGAAGAGACTGGACAGCCATTTGTCTAAAATGGTACAGGGTCCCCTGGTGGCGCAGGGGGTTGGACTAGATGACCTCAAAAACAGCCTTGTTAATCAAGAAATAGCACTGAGTGAATGGTCAGTTAGAACAGGGGTCTTCCACCTTTTGGACCTCAGGGACCAACAAACTCCTAATTTTAAATCCTGCGGACCAGAGACCCTGGGAATATCCCCCAAAAAGTTTGCAGGAAAATCCCCCACCTCGTTTTCCTACCGATCGATCGTTCTTTATTTGGGATCGCGGGATACCGTCTCCAGCTCCGTTCTCAGGGGGAGAGAGACTTTTGGCTTCATGCAAGGAAATCAGCAGAAGCAGCAGAAGTCTTTCTTTCTCTCCCCCAAATTCCACCAGAAATGAGCCCCTTGGAGCAGGAGGCCTTGCAGGGTCCCAAAGACTCATTTCTGGCGGAGTTTGGGGGAGAGAAAGAAAGACTTTGTCTGCTTTCCTTGTGTGCAGCGAGAAGCAGAAGAAGGAAGAAGCGGAGAGAAGCAGCCCAGTGGCCAGGCCAGGTGTGTGGGGTGAGTGGGGCAAGTTCCCCCCCTCCGCCCTTTCCCCCCCTCCCCTCACTACCCCGTGTTGCTCGCAAAGCAAGTGACGCAAACCTTGTGTTCCCGCGCAGCCTGGATTAATTGCTTTGGTTGGGGTGGGGGGACATTTCTCTGTGGCCCACTGCAGGTCCACTGGTTGGTGACCACTGAGTTAGGCAATAAAAGCAGAATTCTCTCAACCCAGCAACAGCTTAAACCTGGATTTTGTGACGGTCCTTGACATTCCCATTTAACAACAAGGTCCTTGCTAAAACCGCTACCATTTGGAATTTCCGATGCTCGTTGAGGATTTCTTGAAAATTTAGCACCACCTGCCTCATCCCTCCGTGCATTTCCAGCTGATTTCGCAATTCTCCGTGCTAGTTCTTGCAGAAAAAGGAGCTGCAACAGGTGTGAATTGATTTTTTTTTTCCCCCTGGGAAATCAAATAGTTGTTGGCCTCTTTAAGAGCAAACATTTCTCCCCCCTCTCCCCCTCAATGCTCAAAAGAACTGAAGAGAAAGCCTGAGAAGTGGGAAGGGAGATCTGGGATCCAAGCCTCATCCACATCCAAGCAAACAGGGTGCCTGGAAGGGGGAGCAGGAACAGACTAGACTAGCACAGCACAGCACAGAACAGAACAGAACAAAACAGCACAGAACAGAACAGAATAGAATAGAATTATTTATTTATTGGCCAAGTGTGATTGGACACACAAGGAATTTGTTTTTGGTGCAGAAGCTCTCAGTATACGTAAAATACATTCCTCAAGAATCATAAGCTATAACCCTTAGTGATAGTCATAGGATACTAAATAGAAGCAATCCAATAAATCATACTAGGAAACTAAATAAAACAAGATAAATCATAAAGATACAAGCAACAAGGTTATAGTCATAAGTGAGAGGGAAAAGCTAATAGGAAGGATGAGAAGAAGAATAGCAATATGGTCTTAGTAAATAGTTGGACAGTGTTGAGGGAATTAGTTGTTTAGCAGAGGGATGGCGTTCGGGGAAAAAACCATCCTTGTGTCTAGTTGTTCTGGTGTGCAGGGCTCCATAGCATCGTTTTGAGGGAAGGAGTTGAAACAGTTTACGTCCAGGGTGTGAGGGGTCTGTAGATATTTTCCCAGCCCTCTTTTTGACTTATGCAGTATATACAGGTCCTCCATGGAAGGCAGGTGGGTAGCCATTGTTTTTTCTGCAGTCCTAATTACCCTCTGAAGTCTGTGTCTGCCTTGTTGGGTTGCAGAACCAAACCAGACAGTGATAGAGGTGCCGATGATAGACTCACTCAATAATTCCTCTGTAGAACTGGATCAGCAGCCCCCCCTGCTCCAAAAAAAAACACAACACCCTGCAAAGAGCAAACGTTACACTTCTGCCTTCGCCCCAACCTTTCCTTCTCGCCTCTGTTTGTTCCCCAGCTGGGATTGATGTTATGCCATTGTGCCCTTCCCAAATGTCAGCGCAGAAACACGGCGGGGATCCGGAGATTAAAATCAGGGCTGGGAGCCTCGGCAGAGAAACATTTGTCAGAAAGAGGGGTGGGATTCTACCCGTTGGCACCTATTCGCTAGAACCAGTTGTTAACCTTCTAAGCAGTTCGGAGAACCGGTTGTTAGAAGAAATTACAGGGCTAATCCTGTAAGGAAGGCAGGAAGGAAACATTCTGGTGTTGCTTACAGAAACTGCCTCTCCGTTAACCCTTATTACATTCTTGGAAGGACTAGACTTCCTGTCTCAGGAACGTTTCTGGATTTTTTCCCCCTCCTTTGCTGGTACTTTGCTTGTGTGGAGTGACCATTCAAAGTTACAATGGCCCTGAAAAAAGTGACTTATGACCCTTTTTCACACTTACGACTGTTGCAGCATCCCCACAGTCATGACAGGCCAGGCGAGGAGATGCGTGCCTCGATGTGAGTGACATTGAGTTGGCCACGCCCAGCCAATAACATGACCACCAAGCCATGTCCACCCAGTCACATGACCACCAACCCACGCCCATCAACTAAGCCACGCCCACAGAACTGGTTGTTTAAAAAAATTGAATCCCACCCCTGGTCAAAAATGCCCACTGGCTGCCCTGAGAGAAGCCATCGGAGGCCAAGGAAGGCCTGCCCAGCAGAGACAGGAAAAAAAAGAGAGATCCTGGATCGTCTTGAGATTTCCCTCCTTGGAGAATGAACAGGGGGCTGCTATGTTCCACTTGTGGGGGCTCCAACGCCGGAGGCTTTTCAGAAGGGATTGGACAGCCATTGGCCTGGAATGGTGTAGGGTCTCCTGCCTTGGGCTGGGGGTGGGACTAGAAGACCTCCAAGGTCCCTTCCAGCCCTAGGATTCTATGAGACAGATAGATAAGATACATATGATACATAGAAAGACAGAGAAGATGATAGATAGATACGATAGATAGCTTGAGAGATAAAAGAGATAAAGATGATATCCATCTATCTATCTGTATCTATTCATCTATCTTTGTATATCCATCCATATCTGTCTGTCTATCTATCTATCTATCTATCTATCTATCTATCTATCTATCTATCTATCTATCTAGTTTACTAGCTAGCTACTATCTATCTGTATCTATCTATCTCATCTATCTATATCTATCCATCCATATCTATCATCTATCTATCTAATGATTAGATAGATAGATGATAGACAGACAGATGATAGATAGATGAAAGAGAAAGATGAGATAGATAGATAGATAGATAGATAGATAGATAGATAGATAGATAGATAGATGATATAGATAAATGATAGATGGATGGATAGAAAGAAAGATAGATAGATGAACAAGAGAAAGATGATACACAGACAGATGATATAGATAAGTGATAGAAAGAAAGAAAGATGTATGAGAGAAAGATGATAGACAGATAGGTGATAGATAAATATAAATGGATAAATGAGAGAAAGATGATAGATAGATATAGATGATAGATAGATAGAAAGATAGATGAATGAGAGAAAGATGATAGACACACAGATGATATAGATAGATAGATAGATGAGAAAAAGATGATAGATAATAGGAAGATAGATAGACAGACAGATAGATAGATAGAAAGAAAGATAGATGGATGGATGAGAGAAAGATGATACACAGACAGACAGATGATATAGATAGGTGATAGAAAGAAAGCTGAATGAGAGAAAGATGATAGACAGATAGATAGGTGATAAATATAAATGGATAAATGAGAGAAAGATGATAGATAGATAGTTAGATGATAGATAGATAGAAAGATAGATTAATGAGAGAAAGATGATAGACAGACACACAGATGATATAGATAGATAGATAGATAGATAGATAGATAGATAGATAGATAGATAATAGATAGATAGACAGACAGATAGATAGATAGAAAGATAGATAGAAAGATAGATGGATGAGAGACGGATGATAGATAGCTACACAGACAGACAGACAGATGATAGATAAATAGATAGGTGATAGAAAGAAAGATAGAAAGATAGATGAATGAAAGATAGATAGATAGAATGAATGAATGAATTGATTAATGGAATTCTGGGGGTTGAGGTCTACAGGTTTTCAAGTTGAGAAGGGTTGGCTATCCCTGGCCAGAAACATCTTTTCAAAATGTTGTGTGGGCACCTGGCGAAGGTTGCACTGCCCGAAGGATGTGACCAAAGAGAAGGGGGAGGGGGAGTGAGTGTTGGGAATGGGCGAGAGAGGAAAGGGCACCGATTGTTTTCCCCTCAGTGGACACGAAAGGTGATGTGGCTGCTGATACATTCAATTACGTCTCCTGTCGGTCACATGAAGCGTGGCCCACTTTTCTCCCGGTGGGCTCTTTGGAAGCCGACCTTAAACATGCGATGCGCATGGCCTCCTTGATGCTAAGCACCCCTTCAAGAGGCAATGGTAACAGTCGCCAAATCCAAACCCCTTCTGGGGATGCCTTGGGGCCCACACTTGGAGCACTTTTGGGTCCAGTTTTGGTCAACACCGTGCAAAAGAGATGCGGAGACTCCGGAAAGTAGTCAGAAAAGAGCAACCAAGGAGATAAGGGACCCAAAGGAATGAAACTTCTGCAAGAAAATCACCAAGCATCAAGAACTCCTCCTTGCCTTCCTTCTCCTCCTCCTCCCCCCCCCATCCGCCCCCGCTCCTTCCCACAACCATCCCTCCCTTCTAGCACTGATGACGTTCCCTAGTTGGGTCATGAAAAGTCTGCAAAAAACCACCAAGCTCAGGGAGCATCAAGGACCCCACAGTCCATCTCCTCCTCCCCCCTCCTCTTCTTCCTCCTCCTCCTCTTCCTCCTCCCCCCTCCTCTTCTTCCTCCTCCTCCTCCCTACAAACCCCACTCCCTTCTAGCACTGATGATGTTCCCTAGTTGGGTCATGAAATGTCTGCAAAAAAATCAGCAAACTCAGAGAGCGCCAAGGACCCCACAGTCCTCCTCCTCCTCCTCCTCCTCCTACTACTACTACTACTACTACTACTACTGCTGCTGCTGCTGCTGCTGCTACTACATTCCCTTCCAGCACTGATGATGTTACCTAATTGGGTCATGAAACATCTGCAAGAGAACAACCAAACTCAGAGAGCACAAAAGACGCCATAGTCGTCGTCGTCGTCCTCCTCCTCCTCCTCCTCCTCCTCCTCCTCCTCCTCCTCCTCCTATTACTACTCTTCCCCCCTCATTCCTTTCCTGCACTGATGATGTACCCTAGTTGGGTCATGAAATGTCTGCAAGAAAACCACCAAGCTCAGGGAGCATCAAGGACTCCACAGTTCTCTTCCTCCTCCTCCTCCTCCTCCTCCTCCTCCTCCTCCTCCTCCTCCTCCTCCTCCTCCTCCTCCTCCTCCTCCTTTTCACATCCCTCCCTCCCTTCTAGCACTGATTGATTATGTTACCTAGTTGGGTCATGAAACATCTGCAAGGAAACCCCCAACTCAGAGAGCATCAAGGACCCCTCAGTCCTCCTCCTCCTCTTCTTCCTCCTCCTTTCTCCTCCTCCTCCTCCTTTCCCCTCCCTAGAAAGGAAGGGCCAATAGTTATCCCCAGTGCTAAATGTCTGTGTGAAATTTCCCCATAAACAATGTGAGCAGTTTAACCCTGCTGGTCTTGCTGGATTGGGTCAGCAGGCATCACATACCCATCATCTCCTCAGTGACTAAATACTGTCCAATGCTGAATGCCACGGCATGCTCTCCATTAAATGCTAAGTATCGTTACAGGTCAGCCATCAAAAGAGAAGACAGAGACATGACAGCGGTGTACAAAACCATGCTCAGCCAAGGATAACATGGAGAGGAAAAGGAAGGTTGGGGATGACATGAGAAAAAGATTTCCAATTTTTGAGGGGCTGCCACAAAGACAACAGGGGCCAACCTCTTCTCCAAAGCCCCAGAAGGCAAGCCAATAAGTTACTTTAAATTCTACCTTTACAAAACCTTAGTAAGGCCACACCTGGAGTCCTGCATCCAGTTTTGGTCACCACACTATAAATAAGATGTTGAGACTCTAGAAAAAGGGCAGAGAAGAGCAACCAGGATGATGAGGGGACTGGAGGCTAAAACATAGGAAGAACAGGGACAGGAATTGGGTATGAGTAGTCTAGAGAAAATAAGGACATGACAGCATCTTCTAATATTTGAGGGGCTGCCCCAAAGAAGAGGCAGTCAAGCTATTCTCCAAAGCCCCTGAAGTCAGGACAAGAAGCGACAGATGGAAACTAATCCAGGAGAAGAAGCAACCTGGAATTAAGGAGGAATTTCCTGACGGGGAGGACAATTAGCCAGTGGAACTGCTTGCCACAAGAAATGGTGGGTGCTCCATCATTGGAGGCTTTTAAGAATAAACTGGACATCAACTCATCTGAAATGGCATAGGGTCTCCTGCTTGAGCAGGGGGTTGGACTAGAAGACCTCCAAGGTCCCTTCCGATTCTGCTATTCTGTCTCCTTTGTCCTGCTCAAGCTGTTGGAATTGGAAATTAACCCCTGAAATGAAACGCAGGGAAGTTGGGAACGGGTAGGATGAAATCCTTGTTGACGCATTACTTAGCTTAACATGGATTTCATTGCTGCCCTTGGTAGGATGAGGGTGTCCCGTGGATGTAGTTTTTAAAAAAAGAATTAAAGATGGTAGCCATTGAAGTGCAATTGAAGCTGTAGCTGGGGTGGGGGTTTTTTTTTGGTGTTTTTTTTTGCATGAAGCCTGGCACTCAGACAAATTAGCCATCAACAAGCACTAGAGATAAACCACATTTACACATCGTTTAAAAGAGACATTCAGAAAGCTGGAAAGGAAACAAGACACAAAGAGCTCCTTGCCAGCAATCGGGGAAACAAGAGCTTAATACCAAGAGTAACACCAGACCGACAATGAAGAAGTCAACAATACCCCAGTCAAGGAACTACTAACCCCAGTCAAGGAACTACTAATTCAACTGAACAGCAAACAGTGGGCTAATCAAGGAACCATCAGGAATACCACCACCAAAAATGACAGGGCAAGCCACTTGTATATAAAAAGAATAAACCCCACTCCCTTCTAGCACTGATGATGTTCCCTAGTTGGGTCATGAAATGTCTGCAAGAAAACCATCAAACTCAGAGAGCACCAAACATCCCACAGTCCCCCCCTCCTCCTCTTCTTCCTTCCTTCCTCCTCCTCCTCCTCATTCCCATCCTCCTGCACTCTGCAAACACTACTCCCTTTTAGCATTGATGATGTTACCTAGCTGGGTCCTGAAATGTCTGCAAGAAAACTACCAAGCTTAGAGAGTACTAAGGAACCCACAGTCCTCCTCCTTCCCCTCTCCTCGTCCTTCATCTCCCCCCTTCTTGCATGGATGATGTTACGTAGTTGGGTAATAAAATGCCTACAAGAATACAACCATGCTCAGAGAGCACCAAGGATCCTCCTCTTCCTCCTCCTCCTCCTCCTCCTCCTCCTCCTCCTCCTCCTCCTCCTCCTCTTCCTCCTCCCCTTCCACAAACCCCACTCTCTTCTAGCATGGATGATATTACCTAGTTGGGTAATAAAATGCCTGGGCATGAATCGATAAAAAATGCCAAACTCCTGTCAAAGAATGTGTTGTCGTAGCTCCATTGGGGCACAGAGGTACTGATGCTGGGGCAGGCTGGTCTGGTAGAGCCACATCTGTCACATCTGCCAGAGCTGCGTGAAGGCTCCCCTGGCTTATCGCTTCTTACTTATTGCTGGAACAAGGACCAGAATGCAGGAAGCCTGAACGACCCATCTACGAGCATCTTGACAGCAACACAATGATCACCCATGATAGCCTGGGTTTGTCAGGAACACATCTTGCCAATTTGATGGTGACAGTGCGCACTGAGCTGTGACTCTCTATTAGCCTGTCACATAGGCCTCCAGGCAGGGGGAGGAGAAAGGGGGAAATGCTGAAGGAGAAGGAGGGAGAGGAGAAGAAAGAGGAGAAGGAGAAGAGGAGAAACAGCGGTGGTGGTGGTGGTGGAGGAGGAGGAGGAGCAGGAGAACTTTGGGTCCACAGCCCTCTCTGAGCTTGGTTGTTTTCTGCAGGCATTTCATGACCCAACTAGGGTGCATCATCAGGGCTAGAGGAGAAGTGGGGGAAGGAGGAGGAGGAGGAGAGGAAGGAAGAAGAAAGAGAAGAGAGAGGAGGAGAAGAGAAGGGAGAGGAAGAGGAGGAGGAGAAGGAAGAGAAGAAGGGAAGAGGATGAGGAAGAAGAGGAGGAAGGAGGAGGAGGAGGAGGAAGAAGGGGAGGAGGAGAAGGAGAAGGAGAAGGAGAGGAGGAGGAGGAGGAGGAGGAGGAGGAGGAGAAGAGAGAGAAGAGAAAGAAGAGGAGGAGGAAGAGAAGAAGGAGGAAGAGAGGAGGAAGAGAAGAGGAGGAGGGAGAGAGGAGGAGGAGGAGGAAGAGGAGGAGGAGGAGGAGGAGGAGGAGGAGGAGGAGGAGGAGAGAGGAGGAGGAGAAGAAGAAGAAGAAGAAGAAGAAGAAGAAGAAGAAGAAGAAGAAGAAGAAGAAGAAGAAGAAGAAGAAGAAGAGGAGGAGGAGGAGGAGAAGGAGGAGGAAGAGAAGGAGGAGGAGGAGGAGGAGGAGGAGGAGGAGGAGGAGGAGGAGAAGGGAGGAGGAGGAGAAGAAGGAGGGGAAAGAGGAGAAGGAGGAGGAGGGGAGAAGAAGAAGAAGAAGAAGAAGAAGAAGAAGAAGAAGAAGAAGAAGAAGAAGAAGAAGAAGAAGAAGAAGAAGAAGAAGAAGAAGAAGAGGAGGAGGAGGAGAAGGAGGAGGAGAGGAGAAGGAGGAGGAGGAGGAGGAGGAGGAGAAGGAGGAGGAGGAGGAGGAAGAGGAGGAGGAGGAGAAGAAGAAGGGGAGAGGAGAGGAGGAGGAGGAGAAGAAGAAGAAGAAGAAGAAGAAGAAGAAGAAGAAGAAGAAGAAGAAGAAGAAGAAGAAGAAGAAGAAGAAGAAGAAGAAGAAGAAGAAAGAGAGTGGCGGAGGAGAAAGAGAAAGAGAATAAGAAGGAAGAGAGAGGAGAAAAGTATAGAATGGCTGGGGAAACCATCCAGAATAGATTCCATGCAACACATCCACCGTTGACGCTTTGTCGGTGGGTCCTAGAATCCCTGACTCTTGGAGTGACCTCGGTGGGATTCTGGAAGCAGCAGATCCCTCGGAGGAAGCCGAGGTGGGACGTGGGGCACCCAGGACCCCCCGACCCCCAGTCATGGCTAAGCGAGCCCGTCATGCCAACACAGTCAAAGGCTGAATTAGCACGTGAGACGGAGCTGACATTTGTCAGCCTAGCCTTGATTAGTTCAATGAGATGCCAGGGCAGGCTGCAGACAACGAATTCACCCCTAAGCCATCCTTCCTTCAGTCATCACGGTTGTCTTCTCTGAAAGGGAGTTAAACAAGCCATGTTCTGTGGCTTGCTGGGATGCCAATCCCTAGCCGGACGTGCCATCGGTCTTTAAGGATGAAGGACAGGGGGCATAGGAGCCAACACAGTTCTAAGAGGGATAGAATCAAGATCGTGCGAAGGGTTAATACCACTTTATAAGGCCACACTTGGAATACTATCCATCAGAATAGAGCTGGAAGGGACACAGGAGGTCTTCTAGTCCAGCCCCCTGCTCAAGCAGGAAACCCTATACTGATAGATAGATTAGATAGATAGATAGATAGATAGATAGATAGATAGATAGATAGATAGATAGATAGATAGATAGATAGATAGATAGATAGATAGATAGAGGGCTGTCCAGTATCTTCTTAAAAACTTGGAGCATCTTTGAAAACATTTGTGGAATACACTTTTGGTTTCCAAGCTGCCGTACTGCTCCCCCCCTCCCTTTCTTGGCAACTGTAAAAAGACCAGAGAAATATTTTAGGAGTTGACACTCCTAACAGCGACAGTGAAGTGAAATCTGCAGCGTTGCAGGGCTGGACCTGATGACCTCTTAGGTCCCTTCTATGCCTCTCTAAGGCAGGCCAAACATTTCTGAACGTTTTGTTCGATTTTTCACTCCGAACCCGGGGCAGATGACAGAACCTGGCTAATCTTGGCTGCGTTTGAGCAGCCAAGCAGGATCAAGGCAGCTTTATCGTGCGATGGAAGGAAAGATAAACCAAGAAAATCTACAGAAGGGGAAAAACACGTCTCGGAAAAAAACAACAGCAAACCCATTCTGCATTGCTAGCCACTTCCATTTTTTTTTTCAGGTGCTGCTTGTCCTTGATACAGATAATCAGAGTTGGAAGGGACCTTGTAGGTCATCTAGTCCAACCCCCCACCCAAGCAGGAGACCCTCCACCATTTCTGACAGAGGGTCTCTTCTTGAAAGCCTCCAGGGATGAAGGACCCACAACTTCTGAAGGCGACTTCTGTTCCATCGGTTGATTTTTCTCCCTGTCAGAAAATTTCTCCTTATTTCCAGGTTGAATCTCTCCTGGATCAGTTTCCATCCATTGTTCCTTGTCTGGCCTTCGGGTGCCTTGGAGAATAGCTTGACCCCTTCCTCCTGTCTATGGCAGCCCCTCAAATATTAGAAGATGCTCTCCTGTCTCCCCTGGTCTTTCTCTTCACTAGACTAGCCAGGCCCAGTTCCTGCAACCATTCATCGTTTGTTTGAGTCTCCAGTCCCCTCATCATCCTGGTTGCTCTTCTCTGCACTTTTTCTAGAGTCTCAACATCTTTTTATAATGTGGTGACCAAAACTGGATGCAGTACCATAGGTGTGGCCTTACTAAGGCTTGCAACCTATTCCTTTAGTGACGACTTAGATGAGGGAATAGAACGGGAACCTACCAAATTTGCAGATGATGCTAAGCTGGCAGGAATAGCCAACATCCAAGAAGATAGGCTCAAGATCCAGATGGATCTTGACAGACTAGAACACTGGGCCATATCTAACAAAAGGAAATTCAATATAGAGAAAAGTAAAGTCCTACACTTAGGCAAGAAAAACCCAAAGGACCCATATAGACTGGGTGAAACCAGGCTCAATAGCAGTAACTGTGAGAGGGATCTTGGAGTCTTGGTGGACAACCAGCTAAATAGGAGCCAGCCGTGTGCAGCAGCAGCAGCCAAAAAAGCTAATGCAATCCTAAATTGTATTAACAGAGGGATGCAATCAAGATCAAGGGAGGTACTAATACAACACTGTAAAGGCTTCGTAAGGCCACACCTAGAGTACAGCATCCAGTTTTGGTCACCACATTATAAAAAAGAGGTTGAGACTCTAGAAAAAGTGCAGAGAGGAGCAACCAGGATGATGAGGGGACTGGAGAATGAAACATACGATGAACGGTTACAGGAACTGGGCCTGGCTGGTCTAGGGAAGAGAAGGACCAGGGGAGACAGGAGAGCATCTTCCAATATTTGAGGGGCTGCCCCAGAGAGGAGGAAGGGGGTCAAGCTATTCTCCAAAGCCCCTGAAGGCCAGACCAGGAACAATGGATGGAAACTGATCAAGGAGAGATTCAACCTGGAAATAAGGAGAAACTTTCTGACAGGGAGAACAATCAATCAATGGAACAGAAGTTGCCTTCGGAAGTTGTGGGAGCTTCATCCCTGGAGGCTTTCAAGAAGAGATTGGACTGCCATTTGTCAGCAATGGTGTAGGGTCTCCTGCTTGGGCAGGGGGTTGGACTAGATGACCTATAAGGTCCCTTCCAACTCTGAATATCTGTTATCTGACCATTCAAAGTTAAAACGGCAGCCAAAACTGAGATGCATTTCACACTTACGACCGTCGCAGCCTCCCCATGATGACGTGATCCAAACCCAGACGTTTGCAAGGTCCCGGGGATTCCCCTTTGGCCACCTTCTGACCAGGAAAGTCAACGGGGGAAGCCAGATTTGCTTAACGACCATGTTCCTAACTTCACAACTGCAGCGACTCACTTAGCAACGACGGCAAGAAAAGTCACCAAACGGGGTGAAACTCACTGAGCAACTGTTTCGCTTAGCGATGGACCTTTAGGGCTCCCTCGGGGCCGTACGTCGAGGACTTCCTGCAAGAGTTGCCTTCTCTTTTTTACGGCGGTCCTGATGCAGATTTAACCTGCTTATTTTCTTCCATTAAATAAGTGGTGGGACTCATCTCCGGGGGGGATGAGTCCGCCTACCGAGATGAGGTGGACCGGTTGCTTTCGTGGTGTAGAGACAATAACTTGGTCCTCAACCCCAATAAGATCAAGGAGCTGATAGTGGATTATAGAAGGAAGAGATCAGACCTCCGGCCTTTGCTTATCAATGGAGACCAAGTGGAGCAAGTGGCCAGTTTTAAGTTTCTGGGTGTTACCATAAAAGGGGACCTGATCTGGGGGTGCTCACATTGCAGCCCTGGTCAAAAGGGCCCAGCAGAGATTATACTACATGGGACTTCTCAGGAAACAACAATTGAATGAGAAACTGCAGGTGACCTTCTACCGCTGCACCATAGAGAGTATCTTAACTTCCTGCACCCGTGTCTGGTTTGCACATTGCACAATGGCAGATAGGAAAGCACTCCAGAGGGTTAATGTCATTGCTCAGAGGATTATTGGTTGCCCTCTCCCCTCTTTGGAAGAGCTTTAGACCTCCCGCTGCCTTAAGAAAGCTCAAAACATCCTCAAAGATCCATCTCATCCTGGGCACCCCTTATTTGAACTATTACCATCTGGCAGACAGTACAAGATAATAATAAAAACAAGGACAAATAGGCTGAAAAACAGCTTCTATCCCAGGGCTGTAGTCCTGTTGATCTCTACTGTATAGTGCAACATTAATGCATTATCAGGGGCTTTCCATTCAATGTATAGAATGTGAAGGATGTGTGTTTGTGTTTATTTTCATGGCCATGATGTGCCCTGAAGATGGTGTTTGATTTCTTTGTACGAGGTGCAATGGCCATCAAACTAAACTAAACTAAATTATAAAATGCTATACCTGACCTCTTTTCACTCTCGTTTTTAACTTCTGTCATCTCTGCTTATAATATCAACTGTACATCACCTTCTGCAGGCAGACTTTGAAAAAAAGAAAGAAAGAAAGAATCTTGTCTATATATTGTCAGGCAGATGTCCTTTCTTCTTTACAAGCAACAAATCATTTTGGCAATCTGGAATTTTTATTTTTTATTTTGGCAACCGGTCATCCATTTCGGTTCCTTCCCTTGCCATTAAACAAAGGGACTTTGCAATGTGCAAGGGATGCAAAGGAACAAGGGTTGGAACATTAAGCCCCACGTGGACATTAAAAAGTACATCACAGTACATCACTTAATGTCTTTGATTTGTATTTTTATTTCGCAGCCTGACAGATTCTCTTCCTGGCTTGCTGCGTGCCTTGAACACAAAACGTGGCCATTTTAAAAATAAATTTTGTGACAGTCCAAGCGGCGTGGGGAAGGAGGCTTCCCAAAAAGAGGAATTTTAGCAAGTTTCCTGCAAGGAAACAGACCTCTTGGCAGGTGCTGAGCTGGGAAGGATCAACACAGCCGAAATACCCATGCTAGACATTAAAAAGTTTTTGCACTGGAAACGAGGTGCATGTTTCGGAAATGAAGTTCATCCATCAAACGGAGAAGGATGGACAGTTGCTTCACCAAACGCAGGAAATCCTGCTCTTCTCTCTCTCTCTCTCTCTTTCTTTTTTCTCCTCCCTCCCTCATTGTCTCTTTCTCTCCCATTTTCTTTCTTTTATTCTCTCTCTCCCTTTCTCCCATTCTCTCATTCTCTCTCTTTCTCCTTCCTCCTCTCTTTCTCTTTCTGCCTCTCTCCCACTTTTTTCTCTTTCTCTCCCATTTCCTCTTTCTCTTATTCTCTTTCTCTCTCCCCCTTTCTCCCCCTTCTCTCTTTCTCTTTCTGCCTCTCTCCCACTTCCTTTTTTCTCTTTCTCTCTCATTCACTTTCTCTCATTCTTTCTCTGTCCCTTTACCTTTTTCTTTCTCTGTCTTTCTCTCTCCCTCTCTTTCTGTCTTCCTCTTTCTAATTGTCTCTCCCCATTTCTCTTTTTCTCTATTTCTCTCCCATTTTCTTTTTCTCTTATTCTCTCTCTCCCTTCCCCCCTCTTTCTCTCCCACTCTCTCATTCTCCTCCTTTCTCTTTCTCCCCTCTTTCTTATTCTCTCATTTAGTACCAGTTCCACTGCTGGGCCTTTCCCACACAAAAGATTCCAGAAGCGTTTCTCCTTTGAAGTGCAAACCTTACATTAAAATCTACTTGTCCCTGGTGCATTACTGCGAGCGGTTATGTGAATTTGGTCTGGAGTACCCTCAAAATCTCCTCATACGTTCCTTACTGAGCTGGCCTCCAGACGTTGAACAGTGAGAAACTGACATGACTAAAAAACATCTACTTTAGTGCTGCTCTAAATTCCATTAAGACACATTATGTCATCAGCAACAACCACAGAAAGGAGGAATTGAATTTCCCATCACTTATTTAATTTCTGCCAGCTCTGTTTTCAGTTATTTGTTAGCTACTGCAGCTGTATGAATGGACTCCTTGCTAGAGAGAACTTTTTCTCTTTCTCTTTCTTTCTTTCTTTCTTTCTTTCTTTCTTTCTTTCTTTCTTTCTTTCTTTCTTTCTTTCCTTCTTTCTTTCCTTCCTTCCTTCCTTCCTTCCTTCCATCCCTCTTTCTTTCTTTCTTTCTTTCTTTCTTTCTTTCTTTCTTTCTTTCTTTCTTTCTTTCTTTCTTTCTTTCCCTGTGCCATCCAATTTATTCAACAACCTTTTACTTATTTAATTGCTGCTGAACTTATCTTTATGCTCGTAATGTTTTTATATCTATGTTTTTAGAATTGGAAAGGTTAGAAGGGACCTTGGAGGTCTTCTAGTCCAATCCCTATGATTATAGTTATTTATTCTATTACTTACATTACTATAATATACAACGTCTTATTCTATATGATATTCATTTATTACATGCAGGTAGTCTTTGGCTTACAAAGGGGCCCAAAATTTATGTCGCTAAATGAAATATTTGTTAAGTGGCTTTTGTCCCGTTTTACGACCTTTTGTGCCACACTTGTGAGGTTCGTCACACGATCGTTTGGCAAATCTGGCTTCCCCTGTTTATTTCACTTGACAGAAGGTCACAAAAGCAGATTCTGTGACCCGCCAGGGACACTGCGACCATCGTAACTATGAGTCAGCTGCTGAGCATCCTGATTTTGATAACGGGGATGCTGCAACAGTCATAAGTGTGAAAATCAGTCATAACAAATCATTTTTTTTCAGTGCCATTGTAGCTTTGAACAGTCATCTAAGTCAGGGTCTCAACTTTAAGACTTGTGGACTTCACTCCCAGATTAACCTCAAGTCAGGGAGTCTCATCTAGTCAACCTTTTCCACTTTAAGACTTGTGGACTTCAACTCCCAGAATTCCCCAGTCAGCCATGAATGATAGAGTTGGAAGAGACCAGAAGGGTCATCTAAGTCAGGGGTCTCCAACCTTTTCCACTTTAAGACTTGTGGACTTCAACCCCCAGAATTCCCCAGCCAGCCATGAATGATAGAGTTGGAAGAGATCAGAAGGGTCATCTAAGTTAAAGATCTCCAACCTTTTCCACTTTAAGACTTGTGGACTTCAACCCCCAGAATTCCCCAGCCAGCCATGGATGATAGAGTTGGAAGGGACCAGAAGGGTTTGCTGGCTGAGGAATTCCGGGGGTTGAAGTCCACAAGTCTTAAAGTGGCCAAGTTTGGAGACCCCTGCACTAAATGAATGGCCGTAAGTCAAGGACTGCCATGCCTTCTCCGACCTTGACTGTTTTCCTGCATTTACATTTCTCGTAAAAGAATAACTGAATTAAAAAGAGAACAGCACAGGGTTACGTCGCTCAAATGCCAGATTTACACCAGGAGGCCCTCCCTAACTGTCGAGGCACGTGCCGGAATTGTGCAGAGGAGCTCGGTAACCAAGACACCATCGTGTGTCAAAAAAAAAAAAGAAAGAAAAACACCCCACCATACATGCCTTGGAACCTGTTCCAGATTCTGGTCTGCGCTACAATCTGGAAAGAAGGCCTGCTGAGCACACGTGTAGCGTGCAGGCGTGATGGATCCCTCCCACTCAACCCCGAGGAAGCCAAGGAAAAAACGCGAGTTGAACGGAGCACTTTCATCTTCGGGTAAAACCAAACCAAACCCAAATAAAATCAAGGGCCTGTTGTGGTTTTCTGGTCCTTAACACAACTCCAAAATGCTTTTGTGGGGGGTGGGAGGGAGGGATTTGGAGCACTTGGCGTGCTAAAAGCTCTGCTTTTTGTCAAGGTGTGCTGGTTGGTTGTCATGGAGCTACCAGGGGGGGGGGTTTGGTGGGGGGGGGAGGGCGGGGCGAGAGCAACACACAGGTTAATACTGTTTTATAAGACCGCGTGTGGAATACGGGGTTTTTTTTTGTTTTTAAAATAAAATTGTTTTGGTGGTTCAGAGGGGCCAGGTCGCTGGGTGAGATGCAGAATACCTTTGCCACCAGACTATGAAAGCATATACCAGAGGGTGATTATAACTTATAAAGAAGAAGGAATATTAAAAAGAGCAAATACAACCTAATCCTCGTTTTTTCTCTGGTAATATCACACTACTAACCAGAGCATACAAACATTTGCTAGACCAATACTCGAATACAGTTCATCAGTCTGGAACCCACATTACGTATCTGATATTAGCACAATTGAGAAAGTCCAGAAATATTTCACAAGAAGTATTCTCCACTCTCTACTGCTAGAATACCTTATGCCACCAGACTTGAAATTCTAGAACTAGAAAACCTCGAATTACGCCGTCTTCGGTCTGACTCTAAGTATGGTATATAAAATCATACATTGCAATGTCCTACCTGTCAATGAATACTTCAGCTTCAACCATAACAACACAAGAGCACACAATAGATACAAACTCAAAGTAAACCGCACCAAACTTGATTGCAGGAAATACGACTTCAGCAACAGAGTGGTCAACGTCTGGAATACTCTACCCGACTCTGTAGTCTCTTCCCCAAACCCCAAAAACTTTAACCTTAGACTGTCTACTATTGACCTCACCCCTTTCCTAAGAGGTCTGTAGGGGCGTGCATAAAGCGCACCATCATGCCTACCGTCCCTGTCCTATTGTTTCTCTTATTCTTTTATTTTTCTTATATGTACCCATTTCATGTATTCACAACTATGTATACATTTATACTTATTATCTTGTAAACAATTGGCAAATCAAATAAATAAATAAATAAAAAAGATGATTAGGGGACTGGAGCAGAGGTGGGTATCCAGCCAGTTCTGACTGGTTCTGGAGAACCGGTAGCAGAAATGTGGAGTAGTTCAGAGAACCGGCAAATCCCACCTCTGACTGGAGATTTCGCAGTCTCCTTCCCCTGCCACGCCCACCAAGCCACGCCCACAGAACCGGTAGTAAAAAAAAAAAAAAAATTTGAATCCCACCCCTGGTCTGCAGCCTTTTTTTTTTTTCCAGATTGGTTGCAACCCCTGTCTCCCGGAATTCCCAATAGGGAAGGGAGGAGGAGAAGGAGAAGGGGAGAGGAAGAAAAAGGGAGGAAGAGGAAGAGGCAGCGAAAGAGAAGAAAGAGAAGGATGGGGAGTGCAGCCCAACAGATTCGGAGTTCATCCATTTGGAGACCGCAAGGAAGGGAACGAACGGGAAAGGAAGGAAATCGTCCCCATCTTTCTCCTTTACACTTTCTCCTCTCCTGTCTGATTGGACCCACAAATTCCTTGTGTCTCCAAACACACCTGACCAATAAAGAATTCTGTTCTGTTCTGTCCTATCCTATCCTATCCTATCCTATCCTATCCTATCCTATTCTATTCCCTATTCTATTCTATTCTATTCTATTCTATTCTATTCTATTCTATTCTATTCTATTCCCTATTCTATTCTATTCCCTATTCTATTCTATTCCCTATTCTATTCTATTCTGTTCTGTTCTGTCCTGTTTTCTATTCTATTCTATTATCTGTTCTATTCTATATTGTATATTCTATTCTACTCTATTCTATATTCTATTCTCTGTTCTATTCTATATTCTATTCTATTCTGTTTTCTGTTCTATTCTATATTCTATTCTCTGTTCTATTCTATATTCTATTCTATTCTGTTTTCTGTTCTATTCTGTATTGTATTGTATTGTAGTCTTCATTCCATCATTCCATTCTATTTTCTCTCTCTCTACTCTATTCTTTCCTCTTTCTATTCTTCTCTTCTCTTCTCTTCTCTTCTCTTCTCTTCTCTTCTCTTCTTATTCTACTCTTCTCTTCTCTTCTCTTCTCTCCTCTCC
Source organism: Notechis scutatus (assembly GCF_049901735.1). Taxonomy (NCBI): domain Eukaryota; kingdom Metazoa; phylum Chordata; class Lepidosauria; order Squamata; family Elapidae; genus Notechis; species Notechis scutatus. Next base: position 1,364,689 of record NC_142013.1, on the reverse strand, counting down.
TCTCCTCTCTCTCTATCCATCCATCTCTTTCTATTCTTACTTATTCTACTCTACTCTACTCTTTCCTTATTCTATTCTATTCTATTCTATTCCATTCTATTCTTTCTTATTCTCTCCTCTCCTCTCCTCTCCTCTTCTCTCTCTCCTCTCTTCTTATTCTTACTCTACTCTACTCTACTCTCTTTTCTTTTCTCTTCTCTTCTCCTCTCTTCTATTCTTATTCTATTCTACTCTACTCTATTCTACCCTACTCTATTCTTTCCTTATTCTATTCTATTCTATCCCATCCTATCCTATTCTAATGTTCTTCTCTGCTGGACCTGGGACTCTTCGAATGGAGAGGCTGGGCTGGGCTGGGGGTGGAATCTATTCTGCCTTTATTTTCCCAGGAAACCAGCACCATGTTGGCGGGATCCCTGAGTGTGCCTGCCATCCGACGCCTGGCACCGGCGGCGTTTTATCAAGCAAAGCCTTGGCAGGCAGGCCCCCCTCCTTGCTTTCCTAGTGGGGGGGACCCTGTTTCTCCCCCTCCCCTCCTAAATGTCACGGAGGCGGCTGGAGACTGATGCTTTAAAAGAGGGGAGGGGGGAGCCTTGGCTAATCAAAGGCCCCTAATCCCACCCCCCATCCACGGATCGCTTTCTTTCAAATCCCTCCTGCAATCAGCCGGTTATTAGATAACAACAGGCTCAAAAATGACGGAGAGAGAGAGAGGAGGGAAAAGAGAGAGAGAGAGAGAGAGAAGAAAAAAATGTTTTATGAAATGTGGATGATATTTGGGGACTGATAGGAGGAGACGCGCCTTCTCGGGGAAACCAGACCAACAGGTAAAGAGAGAGAATCAAGCCGCTCTTTCGCTCAATGCAGGTAAAGACAGAGTCAAAATCCAGTCGCCCTATCAATATATCGAACAAATAATACCAACTGAAGAGAATCTTTGTAGCTCAGGGTTGAAATTGGGAGGGAGGGTGTCCTTGGTGCTCTCTGAGCTGGGTGGTTTCCTTGCAGACGTTTCATGACCCAAGTAGGGAACATCATCAGTGCTAGGAGGGAGGGAGGTTTACAGAGAGGAGGAGGAGGAGGAGGAGGAGGAGGAGGAGGAGGAGGAGGAGGAGGAGGAGGAGGAGGAGGAGGAGGAGGAGGAGGAGGAGGAGGAGGAGGAGAGAAGAAGAAGAAGAAGAAGAAGAAGAAGAAGAGAAGAAGACTGTGGAAGAAGAAGAAGAAGAAGAAGAAGAAGAAGAAGAAGAAGAAGAAGAAGAAGAAGAAGAAGAAGAAGAAGAAGAAGAAGAAGAAGAAAAGAAGAAGAAGAAGAAGAAGAAGAAGAAGAAGAAGACGACTTGGTGCTCTCTGAGCTGGGTGGTTTCCTTGCAGACATTTCATGACCCAACTAGGGAACATCATCATCTAGGAGGAGGGAGGTGCTGGAGGGGGGTTTCTTGCACAGAGTGCTAGAGGGAGGAGGTTTCAGAGAGGAGGAGGAGGGAGGAGGAGGAGGAGGAGGGGAGGAGGAGGAGGAGGAGGAGGAAGAGAGGAGGAGGAGGAGGAGAGGAGGAGGAGGAGGAGGAGGAGGAGGAGGAAGAAGAAGAAGAAGAAGAAGAAGAAGACAATAGGGGTCCTTGGTGCTCTCTGAGCTGGGTGGTTTCCTTGCAGACGTTTCATGACCCAACTAGGGAACATCATCGGTGCTGGTAGGGTTAACCTACCTACTCTTTAAAGAATGCTACCCATGATTCCAGAGATACTAAACATCTACTAGGCCATACAGCCATGGATAGGCCTCTGCTTTGATGGCCAACTGTCAACTGAGTTCCGCTAACCAAGCTAATTCTTCTACCTCCTGTGAAGACTTTGGACCTTCCTTAATGCAAGCAAGCCAAGATCGCTGGACGTGGCTGGGAATCAGACGGGGTTGTCTTCACTCCCATAACTGGGTCCTTCTCCCGGACTTCCAAAGCCCCTGAAGAGGCAGGACAAGAAGCAACGGATGGAAACTCCTCAAGGAGAGAAGCAACCTGGAATTAAGCAGAAACTGCCGAACAGGGAAGACAATCAACCAGTGGAACTGCTTGCCACTGGTAGTTGTGGGTACTCCATCACCGAAGGATTTTAGCCAGAGGCTGGACAACCATTGGGTACAGGGTCTCCTGCTTCATCAGGGGGCTGGAATAGAAGACCTCCAAGGCCCCTTCCAACTCGGCTCTTCTGTCGAATAACCCGCCTTTCCGTGGCGGTTCTAAGGATGGGCAGGCAGCCTTTCCAGATGCCGCGTGGTTTGCAACTGGGCCTCCAGGCTGTGTGCTTATTAAAGACCACATAATCTCCTCCTCCGGAGTGAAAAGCTCTAAACATCCAGTTGGGTTTTTGGCAGCCGATCAAAATAAGCTGATCTGGGAGTCAAAGACGCGGCGTCCAAAATGTGACATTTCCAAAGCCGCCTCCAGCCGACAAATCCCCGGGATTAGGCATCTCCCGTCTGCGGATTACAGCCTGGGGCACGAAAACTTTTAAAATTCCCTCCTCCCACAAATCTCTCCCAGTCCAATCTCCCATCGTGCTTGGCCCGGGGAGCTGTGTCCGGCAGAGATCAGGGGTGGGATTCTAACCGGTTCGGACCGGTTCTACGGAACCGGTTGTTACGATGCTGCCCCTGGCTGGGCCCTCCCCTCCCTGCCCAGTTTCTATTTTCCTTTCTCCCTTCCCTCCCTTTCTCCTTCCTCCCTTCTCTATTTTCCTCCCTCCCTCCTGTCCTTTTTTATTTTCCTTCCTTCCTTCTTTCTCTATTTTCCTTTCTCCCTTCCCTCCCTTTCCCCTTCCTTCCTCAGTCCCTTCCATCCTCCTCTATTTTCCTTCCTTCCTTCCTTCCTTCCTTCCTTCCTTCCTTCCTTCCTTCCTTCCCTTCCTTCCCTTTCTTCTCTATTTTCCTCCATCCCTCCGGTCCTTCTCTATTTTCCTTCCTTCCTTCTCTATTTTCCTTCCTTCCTTCCTTCTCTATTTTCCTTTCTCCCTTCCCTCCCTTTCCCCTTCTTTCTTTCCTTCTTTCTCTATTTTCCTTCTTCCCTTCCCTCCTTCTCCTCCCTCCCTTCTCTATTTCCCTCCCTCCTGTCCTTTTATTTTCCTTCCTTCCATCCTATTTTCCTTCCTTCCTTCCTTCTTTTTCCTTCCTCCTCCCTCCTTTCTCCTTCTTTCTTTCTTCTTTCTCATTTTCTCCTTCCCTTCCCTCCTTTCTCCTCCCCTCCCTTCTCTATTTCCCTCCCTCCTGTCCTTTTTCCTTCCTTTCTCTATTTTCCTTCCTTCCTTCCTTCTCTATTTTCCTTCCTCCCTTCCCTCCCTTTCTCCTTCTTTCTTTCCTTCTTCTCTATTTTCCTTTCCCTTCCTCCCTTTCTCCTCCTCCCTTCTATTTTCCTCCCTCCCCTCCTTTTATTTTCCTTCCTTCCTTCCATCTCTTTTCCTTTCTCCCTTCCTCCTTTCCCTTTTCTTTCCTTCTTCTCTATTTTCCTCCTCCTTCCCTCCCTCCTTCTTTCTTCTTTCTCCCTTCTTCCTTCCCTCCCTTTCTCCTCCCTCCCTTCTCTATTTTCCTCCCTCCCTCCTGTCCTTTTTTATTTTCCTTC